>NC_060252.1:62607364-62910395 GCF_921293095.1 Ischnura elegans
GAAGCGGACCTCTAGGACAGGGCAAGGAATGGGAGAATGAGATTTGTACAAGGGGTAGTTGTCGCTTCTCAGGCGCGGAAGATGGAAACATGTCCAAGTTTTTTTTTAACATTACCCCTTGCGAGAAGGAACTAAGGGAAACATGTCCTAAGTTTTTAAACATTGCCCTTGGCGTAAAGGAACCGAGAGGGTGAGTCTTGCTTGGAGAACGGGATAAAAAGAGGAATAAATTCTTCGCTCTTCAGGCAGGGATGCCCATTAGGGTTGTTGACGCATCTACATCTACATTATACCCTACGAGCCAACTCTAGGGTGTTTGGCTGTAGGTGACCAATCATCAGCATGCAATTGGTTCCCTACATGCACTCTATACGTCCAGCAATAAAAATTACGTTAATGGATACGGCTTGAGCTCCCGCCAAGCGTGTTACTCTCCAACCAAGCAGAGACTTTAACATCTATACACTTATATGGATAGCTAACTTTTGATGACGGTTAGTAATTCATATAAATAAATATGTATATTCCAGGAAAAAGGTTAACCGCGAAGAAAGAAAATTCACAGCTTCAAACAATACTAGGCGCAAAGTAAGCCATTGAAATATTGGAGGGGTGCCCAATATGGAGGGACCCCTAAATTTTTGGGATTGCAGAATAAAAGAAAAGTTATAAATGGATTAAGTTGTAAGTGAAAATGGACAATAAATGGTAGATGCTACAAATCTCAGATAAATGTCCACCTCATCAATTAGAGGGAGGGTGGTTAGTCATCTGCTTTTTGGTGCATTTAGTCTTCAAGTTGATGTGTCGTTAACTTTTTTACCGTAGACCCATTGCGAGACGGAGTCAAGGACGTTTGTCCTGGCTGCTGATATGTATAAATTTAGGTTTAGCCATCCTCTCCTCATCCACCATGATTTCAATGCCATCTATGCACCATCATCCCTTCCCTCCTCCTTGTGAGCACTACTGTCCTAAGTACGTAAAAATATACGTAAAATCATGGTGGATGAGGAGGGGATGGCTAAACCTAAATTTTTGGGCTTTCAAAAATGTTATATTACGAAAATTATTATGTTTAGGTACGGAAATTTCTAAAATTATTACATTTGAAAATTGACAAGGAATGTCACCTGTTGCAAGTAATGGAGAGATAAATTTAAAATCAGGGGAAGGTGGTTCTTAACCGGGGTCATTCATATGTTTTATGGGAATACAGTCGTTGAGTTTATGTGGTGGGGGGACTTTACCCTCGATCCAGGGTTAATATGGATGCTTATGCCTCATATCCCAAGTAGCATAAGAAAAATAATGAGGTTACTGTGTATCGCCTCATAACTCGCTCTTTTACGCGCCCTGTTGTAGATATGTTTTTCTGTCATTAACACAGTTAAAAGGGGGTGTATTGTACCATTTACCCTTACTAAACCTTCCCCTTCTCGTTCATCTCCTTCCCTTCCTCCTCCCTCTTAACACTTCCAAAACACGAGGGAACACGAGCACATCAGGGTCGACCACAGCGTCCGACAACAACTGAACAGCCGGCGCAAGAGAGAGAAGGCAATGGGTATGTATATCCACAAGGAGAGTTTAGAGACCGGTGGTAAGGGGAAGGGGAAAAACGATGCGCAGAGAGCTGTGCAGACATGCATACATACATACACTTACGCAATATACATAGAGACCCTAAACATTCGCCGTCGTTGTCGGCCGAAAATTTGTGAAATGAAATCGCATGTCTGCCCAGAACTGACAACGGGCCTTCCGTTGCCACAAGAGGTGAGGGAAACGGTGGAAGTTCTCGCCACAATCTCTAGTACCGCTTCCATTCCTTCATTTTGGTCTCATGTTTCCTCGCGTCTTCCTTTTCCTTAAAAACTGAAGCCATGGACTTTGTGGCATGAACCGGTAATTTTGGCCCCTGCGAATTCACACATTATTTTTCCCTTCTAAAGGTTGTTTTTTGTTCCTCTGTTTAGTTATTGTTAGCTTTATGCTTCAGAGCTTCAATTATTCTAATTGGCTACACAAAGACATCAGATATCCACATTACTTAATATTGCAGTGATGTTTACTTATTCTTACTTGAATTTTTTCTTTATGGAAATTACTGCCACTGCCTTTCCTTTCGTAAAAACAGGGAGAAAACCTAGTTGATGCACATGAAGTATGTACAATTTTGTTGTACACGTTCCTCTGCAAAATAGAAAATTTTCATGTGGTGACTTAATGATTCCTTACACGTCAAACTATTTATCATTGCACAGTAACTGATGCCATGGATGATAATGGATAAAATTTCTACTAAAGGACTCAGTCTTCTATTATGAGGAAATAAAAAGTCATCCTGTATATTTGAAAAACCCGTATGAAAAATACTGTTTGAAAACAAATAACGATCATTTTGACCTCTTATGAGGCCATAGTGTTAAAAGAGAGCTTTTATTGATGTGCATTTTCGCATTGGGAAAATGCGGTTGATTAATCTAATGAATTATTATTTGAAAAACAGGAGCGAGCAGGAGATTGATAATGATGTTAGGATTGAATATTTCGAATTCCTATTTATAGGAGGAAAAGTTCGGTTTTCCTTAGGTTTGATACATAAGTTTCAGATCAAAATGTGCATTAATTCTTTTGTAATAATAACTTACCTATTTGATTAATTCTTGGGTTTCCAAAATACCTTGCTTGAGGGCTTCTCATGTGTATTACTTAATTAAATAAAAATAAAAAATTCTGATTTACGGTTGTCGTATGTTTAGTCTATTCATTCGATGGCTTATGTGTTAACGCTGCCAATGCTTTGTTGCCAAAACTTTGCATATACACCTTTTGGGTCGTGCATTGAAATAATAGTGTCAAATCCATGTTATATTGTGGCGAAGATAAATCGGTATGAAGGTTTTCAAATATAATTTCCAGTATTCAGGGAAATAACCGCGAAACTGATAGCTGCTTATTACCACGGATTTTCTTGAAATCGCACATGAAGTGCGAAAATTCCTCAGACGAGAAATCGTATGCTCTTCCCATCGAGTCGAATAATTTACCCTCATTTGCACATTATTCCCAGTTATATTGCGCTCTTTTTCTGAATATAGAGACGAGCCAGTAATTTAAACTGGTTCATTAGGGAGACCGACCAATTTAATTTCCCTTATCTCTCTTTTTATCAACCTAATTTTATCCGGATATCTCTTCTTAAACAGATAAACCGACAATTTTAAGATCCCCAAGACTTGCGCGAGGCTTTAAAACCGTCGGTACGTTTGTATAGCGCGTACGTAAACACACAAACACACCGCTTACCAGAGCGTCTGCAGAGGCCATATATATTTTTTCGGATACCAGATAAGAGAGGTTAAGTTTGGTGTATAAATAAAAATACACTCCCGGAGTAAACAAGAAGGAATGGAAATCCGATTCGAAACTTCCCTCCCTTCCCCTGTCCTCCGTCTTGCATCCCACGCTGCGCTGGTTTCATTTCCTTCCTCCACGCGATCCAAACCATCCCCCACCCTACCGGTCTCCTAGTATTGCGACTGCTTTTGCTCCTAACCTCCTTCGCCCGCAAACATGTTAATCCTCCAAAGCACGTCCTCCGTACCTCAACTTGCAATCCCTCCTCCCCAATCCACCCTACCACCCCCCGTCCCCCGCGTGGCGGCGTCCACATGTTCTCTTCGGGGCCAAATCCCGTGGTGCCCGCTTTGCCCCGCACAACCAAAGAGTTTAAGCTCCATTTTCATTTGATGTGGGAGGGGGAAGGAAGGAGGAGGAAAGACCGAATAGAGACTTTAAATGCGGAGAGAAATGGGACCAAGTATTCAGTTAAGGGAAAACATGATGCGCTCGCTGCCGTTGTCAGAAATAAGGGTGTCGTCGACGTTTAGATTGGTTATGGGGTTAAAATGAACAATATTTTGCTATAGAGGAAGGAAATTATAGGTCTCGATGCCATTAAATAAACTGTAGACCGCAGAATAAAAAATAGCGTATGAACGCAAGTTCAAAAGTTAAACAAAGATTCCGAATATTTTCCATACTTCACTGCGAATTAAAACTACGCGTAGATGATTGAGCCACAGCCATTTAACAAGTTACCCTTACTTATGTTAATACTTGCATAACACTATAGATAAAAAAATAAAACAATATTCTGTGTATATTTTCCAGTTATTTTCGGTCATCCATATACAATGTGGCAAAGCATTAAGGGAAAGAGGATACACTCGCCGCCGCCGTCAGAAATATGGGTGTCTTCAATGTTGAGATGTGTTTGGAGGCTAAAATGAACAATATTTTGACAACAAAGGACGGTAATTATAGCAATTGAGACAATTGAATAAATTGTGGACAATATAAATGTGTAAGTCAATATTTAACGCACGCAATTTTATCAATTAAACAAAGAGTCGGGATGTTATCCACTGGGTACCTCACTGCGCAGTAAAACTAGGCGTAAATGTCCATTCTTTCGATGCTACCGCGTCGGTTGTTTCTTGATGACAACAGTTTCGCTGGCACTGCTGCCAGCGTCTTCAGGTCGAAGAAACTGACAGAGAAAGAAATTGTTGTCATCAAGCAACAACCGACGCGGTAGCACCGAAAGAATGGAGATTTTGGAACGTCGACACCGTGGAAACCTACACAGCCACTGCGTGTAAATGATTAAGCCTCTTCAAAATAGCATGTTACCCTTTTTATAGTATTACTTCATTGACACTAGATTTGAAAAATAAATCAATATTCCGTATATATTTTCACAATTATTTACAGGTATCCATATCCAATGGGAGCAAATATTCAGTAAAGGGAAAAGAGGGTACGCTCGCCTCGCCGCCGCCGTCAGAAAGAAGGGTGTCGTTGACGTTTAGATGGGTTTGGGGGCTAAAATGAGCTATATTTTGCTTTCAAAGGAGGGGAAATATATCAATCGAGGCAATATAATAAACTTTAAACAGAAAAAAAAGTAAGTCAGTACGGTACGAATGCAATTTTCTCAGTTAAACAAATAGTATGAATGATTTCCATCGAATACTTAAACAAGGAGTAAAATACGCGTAAATGATTAAACTTCAACCATTTAACAAGTTAAACTTATTTATATTATGGATTACTTAACCCTACAGATAAAAAATAAAATTACATTTAGTTATTTACTGATATCCATAGCAATTCGAGACAAGAAAGAAATGTATATGTATCTGCTCATAAATTTTTTGGTCTATTTTTACTATCTTCCAAATTAGATCCACTGTCAATCAAACTACCAGCACGGTGCTAATAAGCCCTATAATAATTTTCACTTATTAAATCTGTATAAGCGTTATGTCGAACTGAAATTATTTTCTACTAAAATAATGTAAAAATACTTTTAAAATATTTTTGTTGCGTAGGCAGAAAGGATTGAGTGCAAGTTTAGGTGGGAGTGTAATTATCATACAAGGAGACTGTTAATACATCGTTCCTCATGTGCGAGATGTTAATTTATTTGCTCGAGCAAGCCGCGCACTCCCGTTTTCTTTCGATGTGTTGTCGATTGAAATATGCAAGTTCCGAGAGGGCGGACTACCTTCACGAAAGGCGTCACTGCAAAGCATTAAGATTTCCCGTTTTTTTCCTCACCTTGGCCACTGTGAAATGAAACACCCATCAAAATACACTTAAAACTAACGCTATTTCGAAAATTTCCGGCCTGCATTCATCCCATTTGAAATAAAAAGAAGAATCCTACAATATAAATCCTTCCGGCATAATTTTGGTCTTATTTTTTTCGAAGGTAAACAGCCTGTACTCATGTGTTCGATGGTGTCATTCTGGATTTGAAGACGAGACTCCTCGAACATTAGCCCAATGCTCCATCCACTGGGCCTCCACCATCCCCTGTATCTGTTTTTATCTGCCGCAATTGTTGCAAATGATGCTTTGATTTATGTTTGCGAAACAATATGCTATCTTTGGTCCCGTGATCTTAAAAACCTGACGGATGAGAAAGTTAAATTCATAGAAAGTCAGGATAAATAGAATGCATTTTTTAATTTCTCTATAATATTTTACTTAATCACCCCAATCAGTTTCAACGTTAACGTTTGACTCATACGTGTTGACATCGACTGCACTGTGAGGACAGTACGAATCGATTGAGGTCTTGATTCTATTTTGAGAGAATTCGTAGCTGTTAAGCTTTGAACCCTGTAGGAATCGGATGATTACGGATAAATCGCTATCAGCAAAATATTTTGATTAAACTACGCAGGCGAAGGGAATGATAATAGATGTTTTTTTCCAATTAAAAATTATATGGCAGCAATGGCGAGCATAATTAAAATAATATGATCTTAAGAAAGGAGGAAATGAATAAAAATTTCGCCTCTGTCATTTCTTGTCTAGTTACACTTGTGCAATCGCGCTTCCTTGTTGATAACAGTAGCAATATATATTTTTGGAGCAATCTACTTTGAAGTGTGGTGGAGATCTCGATAGACTCCTTATTCGATAGAGTTGCTGGAGTATGTAGATGTTTTCATAGAACGAATTATTCCTGCTCTATCTCCCTATCCTGCAAGAAAAGAAGCAGTGTTACGCGTCAAAGGCGCCATAAATTGAATAACTCCCTTTCTTCGTTGAACAAGAGGGCGAGCAAAAGGATTCTTTCTCCGTCCTCTCTCCTTTTCCGATGAATACCGCACCATTTCTCAAACCCCTCACACACTCGCGAACTTCTGCACCTCCCTTTTCGAATCCTCCTCCCAAGCATATTCTCTTTCTCTCCCCCTCCTCCGAAAGTTTCTCGATCCGAAGCCGCCCGGCTCGCATTTCGCCAACATCTACGCCAACCAAGATGGCTACGCGCGCACGGTGGGTGGAGAAGGAAAAAGAGGAGAGTGAGAAAAAACCACTTTAACACCATTGTCAATTTCGCCGCAAAATCCCTGTATCTTCCTCTCAGGCTTTCCCCTTCCCACCGCTTCCCTCCCTTATACTTCCTGCCTTAAACCCTACCTCCCACGCTCTCTCTCGCCTTATTTTCCCGTCCTCATTCTTCATGTCCCAATATCCTCCACGCCTTTCCTCCCTTATTTTCCTACTATATATTCTCGTTCATCCTTAAAAAATAAAAAATAATAATAATTCTTTCCTCGCGTAGTGCTTCTTCCAAACACCTCACCTCTTCTCTCCTTTCAATATCCTTCGTACCCATTCTTATATTTTTAAATTTTTTTGAGCGTAGACTTCCTCCCTTTATATATTGTACCATTCCTTAAAAAACCGTTTTCTCCCTCTGCCTCTTCTTCTCGAGCCGTTTTCGTAGTCTTCCCTAACCGAGCAAGTAATCCCTCCGCAACGGTCTGGCCCTTTCAAACACCCAATCTTCCTTACTTAACTTCCACATCCACTTGCCTGCCTTGGCCTCCTTCCTGCTGAAACTCCCCTCCTTCCTTTTCGTCTGTGCTTTGGATCCAATTTGGTAGCTGTGGAGACGGTATCGACTCGTTGCGTGGACAGCGGTAGACTCCGAAAGCTAATACATACTAATATTATCGACGCGATGCTTCCTTATTAACTTATGTTTAAAACATAGTTTTTACAAAATTATATTAATAAATTTGCCTGAGAGTATTTCCAAAAATTTCTTTTGCATTAATTCATCTTCGATTTTTATATCTTTGAATTAAATACCTTAATTTTATAAGTATTTTGCAGAATGCCGACGGTTGGGTAATCTTTAATAGTGGATTACTCTCCTGGAATATTTATGATTTAAGACTTGGGGCAAAACTGAGGACCATAAATTAGGACAGGCCTCGGCTTTTCGGATTTGAAAAATGAGCGATATTAGTCCTGTGCACTATCATTGTAGGATTTCACATCGAGCAATGAAGCCTTCGTCTTGCTTTCAGCTCTTGCGCCAACTTTCTTTTCTTTGTATAATCTCATGGTTCCTCTATAACGCCTCCCATAAACCTTAAAACTCCCATTAACCCTTTTCCCTTGGTTCTTATGCCGTTCACGGTAATCCGCATGCTTTTGGTAATCCATTGCCACCAGTCAACTCGGACATCGGGGATTTCCTGGAGCGATTACGTTTCCTCAAATTGCTCAACAAAGTGATAAGGAAACCGATTTTACTTCAGATCGATTCTCTGAAATGCAACCACCTCTGTGTGTTTTCGTAGGAAACCTTTAGGCTTACTCTAATCAACGTTTCTTTGGTTACAGCGAAAAATTGTAAGCCCTGCAAAAAATGAAATTTCTCAAAGAGTAGAACAAAAAAGGTGTGCGAAAATGATTTTAGGATTTCCCGGCGTATAGTATCGTGGAAGGTTACTCGCGATTTCCACCGGGTCATGTTCTCCATCACAGCCGACGTTTCGGTGAATCGTCATGATGACGATGGACAACTCGTGCATCGAAACGTCGGCCGTGATGGAGAACCTGACCCGGTGGAAATCCCGAGTAACCTTTCACGATTAAAAACATGCTTCTACCTCTATTAAGTTTTTTCTCTACTTCAAAAACCATGGTTGTGGATTTTTTTAACTTATTGAGATTATAATGTAGAAAAACTAAACATAATCTGAAAGAAATACTCCCATAACTAACATGTTCTTATGATGATGTATTGACGTAGTAAAAACATCGCTCAACAGTTGGCGTGTTAATTCCTGAAATGTATGGATATAACCATTAGTTCCGATGCAATTATTTTCACTTGTCAATCATGTAGGATGAGCCTGCTCTGGTTAGAAAGAAGCATCTTTTACCATGAGATGAATCCTTTTAGTTTAAAAAATTCTAGTATTTAATTGAATAAGTTGGTTAT
The DNA here is from genome assembly GCF_921293095.1 of Ischnura elegans. Taxonomy (NCBI): domain Eukaryota; kingdom Metazoa; phylum Arthropoda; class Insecta; order Odonata; family Coenagrionidae; genus Ischnura; species Ischnura elegans. Next base: position 62,616,195 of record NC_060252.1, read on the forward strand.
ACGTCGTGGTTATATGGGAAAATTTGGCGAAATATATTTTATTAATATTTACGTATTATCAGTCTTACTCAAATGATATTAGGCTAATTGTGACTTGACCACTTTATCCGCGGTACGCTATGCCTACCGTTTTCATGTGGTAGCAATTCGCTACAAAATTGACAACGAACGGTGAGAATGATAGATTTGCGACATTGTGTCTACATTTTAAGCCACCGTCTGGAAATTATTTAGGCATGATCTCTGAGAGTAAAATCCACTTCATGTGAATACATTTTTCAAAGAGAAGGATAAGGACTTAAAAATACATGCAGGTATAGTTTGAAAAAGGTTTAGTTAAACATAGGGGTAAGTTAAATGTTTTGGAAGCGAAGGATAACCAAGAGACTAGAATTGAAATTGGAATGGAGAAATAAAAAATATTTCCCGGCTTCGGTAGCAAAGATTTATGGCTTTACTTCCTGAAACTGCTTCATCATGAATAAGCCACTTCGTATTCCTCCGAGAAGAACTTTATTTAATACGACCCAGTTTTAGTTGAGGTGGGTACGTGAATCGCCATACTAAGACGATGTAGCTGCCGTGGTGAAACCTGGATCCCGCGGTCTTTATACCTACGTGCTTTCTCGTTCCCGCATCGCTCCATTGTGTCTACCTTGAGACTAAGTGACTTATTCATACGGTCGAACAGTGCTCATTTGCAGGAATAGGAGCGAGTTTGGGCCAAATATAGTCTTTTGTGACTCCAAAATCATTCAATTAAATTCAAAGCTATATGATTATGGCAGTTTAAGCAAGTTACCAGTTGCTGAGAGCCATTTTACCGCCGTACGTAGATTGGTGGAGTAGAGAGGAAATTATCCGCACTACTATTTGTTTTCTCGTCTCATACAAAGAAAATGGCATGGTAATGAAATACTGTCAGAGACTAAGGTCTCGTATAGTTAAATAGTAGAATTATTGCCGGCCTCGGTGGTAAAGTCCTCGCCTGCCAAACCGAAGGTCGCGGGTTCGAGTCCCGCCTGGGTAAGTTACCCTTATCCAGGGCATGGATGTTTGTGATTGTTAATGTTATCAGCCCCGATGTAAAGGCCGAACAGTGCTGTTTTCGGTGGTGTATGAAATAAATAAATAAATTAATTAAAAAAAAAAAGAAAAACTATTTGAAAAAATAAAGATAGTAGCGCCGGTGATAAAAAAATTGAACGAACATCAATGGGAAGAAAACTTCCACAGTAAACAGGCATGAAATGCTATTGTAAACACAGGAAAATATCTAGTGAATGAGAAAATTTTGTCTAGCTTTGTGTTTTCTGGTATTATTTCGGAATTGATGTTGGGCCTCGGCATTCCGATGTATCACAAGAATGGCGCACGCAAGAGCAATATTTACTGGACCCTAAGGAACGATGGCTATTGGCTTCAGGAGTTTTTCATGTGGCCTTGTAGGAAAATGAAAAATGTCCAACATTCGCTGAAGATAACAAGCGAAGAACCACTAGGGGTAATTGGTGAGTAGAGGAAGCTCTTTGAAGATAAGAGAATGATCCAGCGTGAGTGGTTGGAAAGTGTACTGAGAAGCATGAGGGTGTGGAAATTTCATAAAAAGTTGACTGATACGCGGGGAAGGAGGGGAACAAGCTTCAGGTCTTACACTGAGGGAGATAGGGTCCACGAAGAACCAACTCATATCAAAGGACAAGTTTATTTGGGCATGACGCATGTTTTTGCTCCCATCAAAACTTCCCGCAACGGGTAGATATATTATTTGCATTACATCTAATAAGCTTTATGAGTTATTTTTGTATACGATCCGGAATAGGCTACATTTCATCGGAAAAAGTTGATTCAGATTTCTATCCAGACCAAAATATAGAAATAAGGTAGCCATTGGATACAAGAAATACCAGTTATATTATTTATGTAATTTTATCAGTGTTAGTCATTTAATGCCATTTTTATGTATTGGTCATTAATTATTCAAAAACGCATATGGTACATTTTTTCATGATGAAGCACACAAATACTGAATCTATCAACATAGAGTGCTGTGTTTTGGTCGTTATAAGACCAGGTACGTGCTATTTTTAATCAATTAATCTTCCAAATGTTGCGGATGACAAGTAGCTGTGTCCGCAAATATTTAAATTAAATGTTGACATTGGTTGTATATCCCAAAGATGGTAGTTTGCTGGGAGTAGTGGGGCTAAATTGTCCTGACATTACGATTAACAGCAGACAACAGCTACGTACGGAATAATCTCAGTTTCGATTTGAACCCGCTTTGTATGTGCCCACCAAATATAAATTGTTTTCTCCCTATCACGCCTATTGGAGAACTATTTTCTACTCTGTTACAAAAATATTTTAATTCATACTTGGTGAGAGCTAGGTAAGCCCAGCTATATTTGCGCACGTGTCGTTGTTGTTGTTAGAGAAATGCTCCCTGTTAAAATAATACCCCATAGCAAACACACTAGATATGCCCCTCTAGATATTACGTAGGTATAGAAACTATTTCAACCGTTTGATCTCTTTCATCAATATGATGTTTTAGTATTTAAATCGCGTATCGACACGATTTATAAGGGTGAACACCATTGCCTATCATATTCACCCTAAACTTCATTTTTTCCGCTGAAAACTGATATTGCTGAGTACTTATCACTCCACGTCATAAAATATTTTCAGAAAGTCATCAGTGAGGAGAAAGTGTTCGGAATAGGATTATAAGTTATAGGGTATTGTGAGCTGCGGCACGCCCCAAACTGACTCGTTTCTGTCTCCCCTCCCAAACTCACGCGTCGCCCTGCTAGAGAACCTACTCTCCACATCCGCACCCCAAGCCTCTCATCATCCCCAAAAAGCCCCCTCTCCCTTACCTCCTCCTCACACTCTTATATATCCCGCCCCCTCTCACTCGTGCCCAAGGCAGCCGGCATCAGCCGCGTCATTTCCGGATGCGACTCACGTCTCTCTCTCCCGACAATTCGCGACAATCGAAGCTCCCTCTGTCTTCCTGCTCCAAACCCTTGCTCATGCCTCTGCTAAACCTCTCTCCCTTACGTACCTACGTACAATGCCTCACACCACCCTTCCTGAATCCCTTCCTATTCCCCTAATGCCTCTGACAGCGCCACTCCCTCTGCTTCCCCTTGTCAACCAACACTTCTCCCCCGACCACCGAGGGCAAAACTTCTTCCACTTCATTCTATCTCACTTCATCCCTCGCCGTCATGAGCTCTTCAAACCAATGCCATCCTCCATCGCTCACTCTTTCGCGAGTCCGTTCGCTCTCCACCGCTGTCTTCAATCAAGGAATAAAATGGTTTTATGCTCGTGATGGCAAAGAAAAAAATAGCTTGTAAAATTAGGGGAAAAATTCTCGAAGGCCTTTTCCGTGGAGAATGATCGCAGGCTTTTCCGGCGTCTTGTATCGTGGAAAGTAATTTGGGATTTCCACGGGGTCAGGTTTTCCATCTCAGGGTCAGGTTATTCGATGATCGAGTTGTCCACCGTTACGAGGTAATGACGACGATGCATATGATAGCATAAGATTTAAGTAAGTTTTTCGTCATAAAAAAAAACAGATAAAGCGAGAGGTTTTCGTTCCCTTAACAAATAATCATTTAACTTTGCCGTTCAATTTGAAAAAGTAACATTTTTATCACATATACCCTGTAAAGCAATATTCCATGAAAAAGCACTTACTTGTATTTGCATTTCCATCACGTGAACTTTCTGTGAAATTTTGTTCGATGTTTCTCTTGCTTTATCGTTGAATTTGACGCGTGTTTGACCTTGTTTGCTGCTCCCGTAAGCGTTAATATTAAATATAACTTAAAATGTGATGTAATTTGAGTCTGCCATAATTTTACGTAGGCAAATTCGAGTTTTCGTTGGCTTATCTTAAGACTCTACGAAGATATTTCAGTTTCATCAGTATGGCGTACGGTTCGAAAATCCACTCCTTCTATCTTCCCCAACCAACGGCAGAAGTGTTCATGGGCTATTGATGAAATGGATAAGAGGAATTCTGGCGATATGGGAGTAACATTCCTCGGAGGATAACGTAACGCTCAGTAAGTAATAGCTTTGATTCGTGCTTCATTTTATAATGAAAACTCTTTGTAATATTGCATTAATTATAATTGGGTTTAACTTAGAGTGAAATAATGCATATTTCGAGTTATTTTCGATAGCGCAGTGCAAATTAAAAAAATATTAATTATCATTTTCGCTGATGTAGCACTCTATCCATCAATGAATAAACGAACAATGTTTGTATTCGACGCTATTGGACCATTATTTACAGCTGTTACTGGTATCTTCATTATTGGATTCGGAATTGCACGAATATTTGTTAGAGAACTGGGTATATACTGGGTTCGGTTTAAAACTCTTTACCCTATATTCAGGGTTAAAATTAACTATACATCTTTATGCCTGCAAAACATTGGAATATATATTATTTGGACGAGCCACGGCCTATGCTTAACGGTATAGGAAATTATGATGTCAGTAGCGAATTTTATCGCAAAGGTAGGGAGCCCCTCGGATAGGAGTAATAAGCTGTCACGTCGGTAATGTTCGGAAAAGTAACGTAGTTTTAAATTCCCCTTTTTATCTAAGGTATGGCTTTAATGTACATATCCTGTAGACAGGAGCGGTTTTAAATACTCTATAGATTACTAGCTAAAGGAAGTGATTAAGGTGTTCGTGATAGTGGTCTAAAAAAACTATCGATCACGTTGGTAAGGAAAATAGTGTAATAAGAAGCCCAAGACGGAGATGGAAGCGTATACATATATGGCGACGATTCCCAGCCCGTGCATCGTAAGACATCTACATAATACCCTGCGAGCCATCTTTAGTGTTTGGGAGGGCTGGTGACCAATCACCAGCAAGCAAGACAACACTCTCATGCCCAATAACACGTTCATAGTAACACAAAGTGAAATGAAAAATAATACGAGCACAGTCTTGCTAAGGTTAAACTCTTGTAATTGTTTCTTGCGATTAAAACAATTGAAAATTATAAACATGCAATGTATCGTCTAGCGAGTGGCGCCTTCAATTTTATCAATGGATACATCGTTGTTATCCCTTATTGCACGAGGAAAGATTAACATTTTCAAACTCTGGCCGGTTTATCTTCAGCTGAGTTAAGGAACAGAAAAAGGAAAAGAAATACAAAATTACGAGACGTAGATGATAGGGTAAGAATGATCGTAGGTAGTAGAGGAGTTTAATACTAATCTATGGCATTGGCGATGGAAATCCATTCGAAAACTTCCTTCGCGTTCTAAAAGATGTGACTTGGGTAGTAGGAAACGGAAAAACATCAGCATGATTGAATATAGACTTTCGCTTCTGTCCTCTATCCATTTTCAAAATGGCAAATGGCACATTCCCTGTAAGCTTTACAATTCTGGGAAAGAATGGGTATTCTTAATCATGGAAGTAATGTCACCGATTTAAAGATAAATTCAGGGAGGGAAGGAGACTGTGGAGGCTGCACTTTTTTGTTCAGCTTGCGGGGTTACATTGTTATTCCACGTGCACCGGGTCGGTACTTGCTCATTTTTTTCTCGGAGAAGCTATCTTAAGACGCACACAAGTGAGGCAGGAGGTGGATTGATGAAAATACGGCAAGATAATGCGAAAGATTTTGCGGAAGAAACTATCGTCTGTAAGTCTCATTTTAAATCATACCATGCCTCCTCCTAATGCCTGATTTTTTTCATTCAAGAAGGTTTTTGAGTCAAGAGTTTTTATAAAGGTTACACGTTCTATCCTAAAATTGATAAGGAGTGGTTTATTGTTATTTCAAAATCATTTAGCAATATTTTCACGCCAACTTTTGTGTTAAAATATTGCAGTTATGCCGATGATATTGGGGAAATAACGCCATGAACTTTTATGCTACCAATTTTTTTCCAAAATCCTAACCATAATTTTATATCACAAAGATAATTTTCTTTATTAAAATTTCGAAAACCTTTTATATCATGTATTGAGCATCTATGCTTTTTTACTTCAAGAGCAAAGTACTATTATCGGTATTTGTCAATGACATGTTTGGTCAATTTATTCGTATATTCCCTTAAAAAATATGCATGGCGGAGTTTGCTACTGTTTATTTTGCCATAAAAGTTAAGTACTTTATAAACCCGTCATATTCAGCTATACCTAATTCTATGAAAAAATATTTCCTCCGTTCCACGGTATAAAATTTTCTTACGCCCGTAGCAAAGAGAGATTCGCGTATTTGCACTGCGAAGAATAAGGTAATTCTCTTGGGATAATGCTCATACCCTCCACCGTAAGGCTTCTACTGGCCATGATTAATACAGCAATTAGCTGCAAAGTATTTTAAGTACTTGGAAAACTAAATTACCGCGGGAAAATCCAATTAGCGAATCGTGCAAGCGGGACCCTGGGTTTTAGATGCGGCTGAAAGTTTCGGATCCCTTGTGGGTCGGATGAAGCAGCTACGGGTGGGCACAGAGCCACGTTATGTGAGGATTGATACGATTCCAATTTGAAGACAAATATTCTGGAGAAGTGTGGATCAGTTACTTATGTTTCGAGGATCCGTGCAAATTAATGCCGCTCTCTATGCCCTACCGATGCTATCCTCGCGTCCGTGTAGTGTTTATTTTTTTAGTATCCACAGAGCTGTTTAAATACCCTTAACCTAATTACCATTTTCCGCGAAAAGATAGCGCCTACTTCTATACAGATTTAAGCCTGTGGTACGATGCAAGTGATGATATTGTGTATAATGGAAGTGATTTAATGCTGTGGATAAGGGTCGTTTATTCGAATATGTTCGCAGGTATATCAAAGCTAGCTATATAAATGCCATATTTTCCTAAACATTCTTTTATTTTTCTGCTAATAGTAAATTAATATCTACTCTCACAGTTGAAAGATTTGCTTTTTGGCCATAATCAAAGGTAAACAACCTTCATCCTAGATATGTATATGTTGGCACCTGAATTATTTTAACTTTTTTCATTACAATATATTAGATCTTATAGCAATGACAAAGTTTAAATTATTATATATTTTGCAGCGGTGAAATAAGGAGCGTATATATTGGGGCTGTTTAAGGAAAGTATAATCTCTCTATACGACCCCACCACTGTACAACTACTTATGTCGGCTCAGTTATCCTTCTCGCATAAACAGTTTTTATTAAATACTTAGTCCTGGTGCTCTTGATTACCTAATCCACCTTAACTTACAGTATCCCTGTATATTCATCAAATAGAGACACGCTTTTCCGCATTAATAATTCTTTAGTTGCATAGAACCTCTTTCGTTGCACTTGGTAGTTAATGTCGGATATAAACATTATAAATAATTTCCTGTTTTAATTAGGCTTTAACCTCACTCACTAACCCACTCCAACCAGAAGGTTGGTTTTGATAGGTGAGGGTAGAGCTTGCCCTTACTTAGCCACAAACGAGTGCAAATCATACATCTAGGGTAGGGGGCCCAGTTATTCTCTCTGGGCCGCGTCCTATCGAGTATTTTTGTTTGGATGTCTGATGGCTTCGCTCAAATCGTACTAAATAAAGTAGCCGTGTTTTACGCGTAATCCGAGCGGAATATTAAAGTTAGAGACAATGGAATTGAATACATTGGTTTTAACAACGTAGTTCATTTTTGCCAGTCTTTCGGTAGCTTCACTCTTAGGGCGGGTTTTTGTAATGTTTCGTGTACCACAGAGGAAAAAATAGAGCCTTAATCTATCCTTAAGCATCGTTGAAAATCAATAAAAATCAGAATAGTTGAGAAGGAATATGAGTTAAACTAGTTGCCTCATATTGATGAAATAGACAACGTCGTTTTACAAGCTCCCGAAAATGTTAACTTGACGTCATAAAATTAGCCGTGAAGGCCACTACAATAAAAAAACTGCACCTAACGAATTACCCTGGCATTTCATGTGACTAACCAATCATCCTCTTAATGAAATTGCGTTTGCACCTTCGTTGAGTATGCAGCGCAGGATAGATTGATCTTGTAATCATAATTGAGATAGACGATAGTGAGAAAGAGAGAGAGGGAGGGAGCAGTCGCCGAAATGGCAGAGGCGAGGATGGAGAATCCTACGTGCGAGGTGAGTATGGTAAGATGAAATAATTCTCAGTGCCCCAACGGGACAAAAAGGAGCGTGTTGGACGGGAAGTTGAAAGTGGCGGCCCGAGGAACTAATTTCGGACGTGGAAATGGTTAGGCTTGATGGCTTTTACCTCGCGAGAGGATGCGCTCGGTGCCTATGATACGTAGACGTTGGAGAAGTTGCAAATTGTCATGGTGGAGATCTAGAGTAGGGGACGTGAAGGTAAATTTGGAATGTGCGGTCATGCAATCGACGGGAACCTGATTGGAGGGCAATTACAATGGAATTAGGTTATGAAGTTATCCAGCCGATATTGCTAACGATGGGTACACCATTTCTCTGAGATACCAATTATTTTTGTCGGTAAAAATTTTTATTTATTTTTTTGTAGTTTCCTATATATTTCTCCGATTTTTATCCCTCTTCATTGACGCCATTTTCCAAATGATTAGACGCTGAAAATTTTAATTTTAACTCTCGTCATTCGTGAAAACTTTAATTTTCTTCGACGTAGGACATATTTTTTTAATGTATGCATTTGGAATATTGACATTTACCTCATCAAAATAGAAAAAAATGGAATCGATAGGATCATAGAAACGGAATCCTCCACTGATGATGTATAAATCTCAAATTCAGTAAATGGTTATTATTACCTAACGCTAAAGTTGCACGGAGGACTCGTTGCGGTACAGATATTTTCTAATAGTAACCGTAACTAGCCACCGTGATATCTTTACGGAGTCACCCGTAATGCACAAATTGTGCGAAAAATCCGCAGAGAAAAAATCATTCGCCTTGACCGGAACCCCATCTGATGATTTTTTTCTCTGTGGATTTTTCGCACAACAGATATGTTCGATGGCGGCGATTTCATTCTCATTATTGCGAATAGTATTGATAGTTGAGTTGTTGCTATTTATTAAGTTTAAGACTGGTGAATGCAAAAACGCATTTAACCTTGTGTTAGTTCAGTGGGGTGTTTAGTAGAGCTGTGTCGTTCATGAATGAATCGTTCAAAATGAACGATTCAAGGGCATGAACCGAATGAATTGAATCTACGATTTCCATTTAAATCGTACAAAACTTTTTTTGTATTACGGAGACTCAATCATTTAATTTCATTTCAATAACTTTATTATCAAAGTAAATAGAAAATTACCACAGTAATTGTAACCCCCCAGAAAAAATCCTGGATCCGCTCCTGGTTACGCATGCATAATGTATTCTCCATGGATTCAAGTGTCGTGCGCACGCGACATGAATTGACGGATCACTCCATGATGCTGCACATTTTAGGAATCTTGCGAGGTTGTCAGCTGACCAAAGATTAAGAACACCTCAATAAAGTTTTATGACAAGTTTTATTGCACACAGACAGTTTATATACCCAAGTAGTGGAATAAGGCGGGGAGTGCAAATATTCTCGAAGCAGAGAGAGAGTCGACTGTCTTAAAGTGGGGCTTCTTATGGGTTTCGGCTTACCGTGGATTTATTCTCAGTATGGCGAAACTAACCAGCAATAACTAACTATGAACTCTGATGATGATGAACTACCCCAGCAATAACGAGCAATGAATCTCCGATGATGATGAACTACCCCCCTTTTCCTTCTGTGCACTTCCCTTTTATTCTACATCGGCCCAAGCTGGAAGGGGAGGGTTTCCGTTAGGCGTCCATCCCTCTAAGATTAGAACCGAAAGTAGAAATATGAAATGGCACATCATGACTGAAGGTAACGGAATCCCACGGGATTGCGGGGAAAAGCAAAATAGAAATAGCTTTTACTACGAATTGGGAAACGAGGTTAAGTTGTGAAAATAGGTAATGCTCTCTCTCTGTCTCTTTCCGGTAAACGGTATTCATATACACCGGCCCTTGTGCTCACAACACAAGATTCACACAGATTCGAGATTCATATGGATTCGTTATTCATGTGGATTCGATATTCACATGGATTAAAGATTCCCACGGTTCATTCGGTTCATTATGAATTATTTAAAGAACCGATTCATTGTCACGAATCAAATCCCATGAACCGAATCCACCAAATGAACCGAAATTCCCACCACTAGTGTTTAAACACCCCAAGGTTTTTATTCTCTTATTTTATTGATGGTGAACTTCATATCTTGAGTACCCTCCTAAATATATTTATTTTGAAATACATTTTTATGAAATTTTGTTCTTGTATTTTTCATTGATCCATATTCATGATCTGTGTGCCAAAATATATAGCTTTCCAGTAGGGGTGTTCAAACTAAAGTAAGGGTGTTGCACTAACGAAGGCATGGAAATACCAAATTTCTTTATTTAAATATTTTTATTTTTTGTAGTGTTTCTCATATTGACGTTTTGTTTGTAAGTACTTAGTTTTGGCGTCAACCATGACATATGTAACGAAGATTTTATTTTTGAACTCTGAAAATAATTAAACTTCGGATGATGCTCATTACACCATCTACTTTCTATTTTTGAAGTGGAAATTGATTTCAGCGTACCATCTGAATTACCTTTTAGTTCTGAGGCAATTTTATTGCGAAACTAATTGAGTACTGGCATTGGGCGGAACCTGAATAGCTAACGGAAGCAAAAGGTCCAAGCTGCGAGAGGTCAAGCTCTACTGCCGGGTCACCAAGTCACTTGGGGTGTTCACACACCCCTCCGTACTAACGGTGTTACAACAGCCCACCGGACCAATGCAGGGTTAACTTATGCTGATTGCAATTCGTGATTTATTATTCATTTCAAACGTGTTTCTTACTACCTCGACAAAATATTATGTCGGCACAAAATATTTCATTATTATAAAGAATTCCATGCGATATTTCCACATTTATCTATCTAAATCCAGCTGGTCGTCGTTCCCATTTATTGATTTTAAATCTTTTTTTAATGCCTCCAAGCTTCTAGGATTGTAAAATTAGTTATTTAAATGAGACTCATGTGTCCCCTAGTTCGTGTGAACTATAATGTGTTCTCCAACTAATAATTTATGTTTTATGAATTGCAAAAGTTCTCCGCTATAAGTTCTCGGCTAAGTTTCTCTTCTTCTGTCCTTAGAAAGTACGGGTGCTTGCGTCTGAAATGCTATCCCAAGTCAAACATGCGATTTGCTAGAAGGATGAGGATGCCGACTATTGTGTAGGAAAATGGGATACTTTTTATTTTATTTCGCCAAGAAATATCCTTTGGTACAACTGCTGTAGATGCTCGGAAATTAAACTATAGCCTGCGGCCTATTGAAGAGACCCATGACACTATACTTGGTGATTGCCTAAATCCTGAGCTAAATCCTGATTTTTTACGGAATTTGCTCTAAAAAGCCTCGCCATCCTCATGGCATCTAAGGGTCTGAGTGAGAAATATATTCCAGAAGTCATCTATGTAAAGATTAAAGTTTCTTAAAGTCTCAAGATGATGGCCATACAAATTTACAAAAATATCATTCGAAACTACAGCAATTTCGTATTTTTACGGCCCTTTGATCCTCTTAAATATTCTGGAGAATCAAAAGACTTGTGATATCCCGCGAGAGAGAGCCGATTCGAGGAAAAAATTACAAGGGAACAATCCAAGGAGGTCAAACTTTCCGACAACTTCCTACCCGACGTCCCCATGCCTCTAAGCCTCTGGAATACAAGAATATACTTCTTAAGGATTCGTGAGACCTATAGTACCGTCCTTCGAGAAAAATTGTCGACAAAGTTAAAATTCCATGGCCAGGCAATGGGTGGAAATAAAAAAAGAAGAACGCAATGCACCCGCCGAAAATCATTTTCCCTCGGTACCTAGAGACGGCGGTCGACACAGATTCGATGGGATAAAAGAAATCGCAATGGACATCCTTGGGGCTATGCAGGCGAACAGTTCGTGCCGTAAAGAGAAGTCATAGGGTCTATTTTTAGGGGGAATAAAATGAAAATAAGCGAGGATTTTTGAATGGATGGAAATTCCTTCTTTCTTCCCGAAGGAACTGAGGCTGAGTGGAAGAAATGCCTTGTACCCGCCTCACTTCCTCAGTCCCCTTCCCGACTTCATCCTCTGAATTCCTTCTTTCCAAGACGACCCCCTTCACGAATTCCACCCTCTGCTGCCCTTGTAACTGTCTCCCCCTACTTCATAGAACCCACAGCTTCCAACGCCCCCCACTATTCTCCCATGCAGCCCAGGGAGCCCGTGTCTCTTCCTGCCTTGCCTTCAGACAGCTCATCGGCGGAAGACAAATTAGCTAAGTGAAACAGCTGTGGCGTAATGACTGCCTCTACGCCGTCAAGCCCATAAATTTCTTTCTTTTTTGCCCCAAGTTAGGAAATCATCAATAGCAGTTTGATCCTTTGCAAAAGGAGGAGTACTACGCACACCCTGGGTCGAAAAATTACGGATGTTTTTTCTAACAAAGTGCAATTATTTCGGGTTTCGGAAGAATTAACTGCATGCTAATGTAAACATATCTTTTTCCTATCAATTAGCCAATTATTTGGAATTAGGTCGAAGGCTTCCGCGGTGCGTTGGCAATGTAGACTGTATTTTTCTGGTCTCACCGCGTCGTAGTAATTTGAAAGACGGCAGTTTCTCTTGCATTCGAGGCGTTATCTTCAGGTCCTACAATTCAATGCCTTTTTTTGGCCGCTATTGTGCATATGTTGCCCGATGAGTTTTCATGTCTCTAATTGGTCTGAGAATTTGTATTCTGACCAGTAATTTGAAGCTAGGGCCAAATCAGAGTCGGATTAAGATCGTCGTTTACGAGTGGAAGGGGTATTTCATTAACATCTGAGACGCTTTGGTGATATGCAACACATCTCAACGATAATACGTCTGAGGTCTGATATGCGTTTATAAGTGGCCTTTTATATTCATCAATAGTTTCAAAACATTTTTGCTAAGCTGGTGACACGATAACTTTACTTTGAGAGCCACCTTAACGACCGCCCCTCTGAATCCTCCACTGGATAAGATGTGTAATCCTTTCTAGGTTTTTCGAGGTGGCAGCTGTCCTCCCTTTTAAAATTATATCTACATTGTCAATAAGTAGCTTTCATATTCTGGAAAAATTAACAGGATTATCTGACTAAAACTTAAGCCTCCTTTACCTTGATGCTTTGCTTTGGTTCTGAACACCTATGTTTCGCAATGACTGAAAGATGAAGATGTTTGTTTTTCATAGCTTTCTGATGGGCGGCACTTCTCAGTTCTTTCTTTCTGTCCAACGTGAGGTATTCCGAAGCTTCATTCTTTCTTGTACACTCCTTCGTGGAGCGAAATGTGGCTTTCGGTAAGGGTAGAAGTACTTAGGTAGAAGGGATAACTGTTTTCTATTACACAACTACAACGCGTTTAAATTCGAAAAATTCCACCTACATTGTCGACACACCATGGAAGATGTGACACCAACTTCCAAATAAATGGAAACATGATGGAAGAAAGATATGTGTGAATAAACCCGAAAAATGCGATTAAAATTTTTTTTTAGTTTTGTTTTAAGTACGATATAATTTGATACCTGAGGGAATTCTTTTCTTCTTTTCTTCAAAAAAGTTTACATATAAAAAGCAATGGCAAAGCAAATTTTATATGTAAACGGGTGGTGTCCTAACACCCCCTGCCGCACGCCTTTTTAGGCGGCTTGGGGGGTAGAATGTTGATGTAGAATACAAGGAAGTAGGTACTCTTTTTTCTACCAGTTTCTTGTCTTTTCGTAGCTTCATGCCACCATTTGGCTCTTAAGGTTCTCTACTCCTTTTTTTCCGTATTTTTCTTTCCTTTTCGTCCGGATCCTCAGCGCTTGAGGACGCCAGGCTTTGCCCTTTGGAACTCTTCAAGTACTCCTCGTTCTCCTCATACCCTCACGTGCACGTCTTTTAGCACTTACAGCAATTTCCCTCGCGGGCTCCAAGTCAGCACCTTCTCATTCACACCCGTACCTTCTTCTCTCTTACCACCTGACGATGTTACCTAATGTGAAAAAATTGAAATATCTTATATGCATGCATGGTTATCATTGGTACTTGTTGTTCTCATTCTTTTGAGAGTTTTCATTAAGCCCCTAAAACTGCAAAATGAAATCCGTCATCTCTTGCTTTGCTGCTCCTTAAAGCTTGCTAATTTAGTATTTATTACTATTAATAACATGACGTTTATGTTAGGTTTTACTGGAATCATAAGACATAATAGTTGAGTTAATTTTTTTCCTATACGCCTGGAATGCCTTTTCACTTAGTTTCCGTTTTTCATCTTTTGCGGCTCCGTCTTCATCTTCCTGCACCACCCTGGTATTTCCATTCTTGACTCCAGCCAATTCGTGTTTTTGCTGTATCAAGGCTGCATCCGTCTACATAGAAACATAAATGTCACTGTTACAGTTCAAAGACATACACATATGTATCATAACTTCAGAATTTCCAGTGAAAAACGTAAACAATATATTTCCTTTACCTCGAAACTTACGAATTTTACTACACTGATCGCAATATACATCTTGTTATTTTTTTTCGCCCGGATTTTTATATCCTTAAATTTTTTTTTTACCCTTCGCATATTATACTCATTTTGTGTAAACGGTGGATAACTAGTGTTCAGCAACCCAAGGATCTACACAAAAAGTCAATATTAAATCATTTATTTAACATACTAGTCATCAAAAGATTCTGCCACATTTATCGTTTTTCCTAAATTTTTCTATCTCCAGGATTTCAATAGCTATATCTTTTACTTGCTCACATTGCATATTCGTCGGTTGTATATATTTTTTCAGTAGTATTTACATATACATTGTCGACTATGAAATTTTTTGCAGTGATACTACTTATTATTCCCGGGGAATGTAGTATTATAACCCGTGATCATTAACGGAAATGAATTAATAGTTAGCTTTGAGGATATATACCTACATATGTAGTAATTTCGTTTCATTCCATGTAGGAGTAAGTGGAAAAAAACTTGCAAATATCTGGAATCTGAAATGGAAATTCACCCTTTGAGAAAATATATGGAGTTAAGAATTCAGGGTAGAAATGACAAAGAGGCGTAAATCACCATTACGAACAGGTGATTCTCAGTTTCCAGGGAGTGGAAAAGCTTTGTTTATGCTTAGCTCTAGATAAAACAGCAGATGGCTGCATATATACACTTTGATCGCCCGCTCAATTCTCCATGTTTTGTGTTAAGATTCTATAAATATTTTGTGAATATTTAGAAATGACACTTTTCAGTACCTACTATTTTTGGTACAAAAATGTTATTTTACCTAAAAATTGTCACTTTTAAATGTCTTCAATAGCGGAAACTAAGTATACACCTTTAGTAGAACACAAGTCTATGTACTACCAAGCAGCTCATTAAAAGAAATACCAACAGCGAATAATGAGATGAATTACGTTGTGTTGTCTAATCTGCTGATAAAAAGCACCTCTATATTTTATAAAATATTTTATTCAATGAAGGAAAAGTAAAACGTGAAATCGTAAATTGGTCTTCTAAGGTCTTACAAGTCTTAAAATGAGTAAGATCTATGGATTTTTCAATATTTATCATCTTGTGGTGAATAAATCCGTTAAAAATAAGATGAAGCTACAAGTGGAAGCAATTTTTCAGGGGTTAAAAATGCCTATGGATTATCCTTTTAAAGATTTACTATCTGCTACACTATGCGGTCTTTGATGGATTTATGAGTAGGGAGGCCGCAATATCCCAGTATACTCGGCGTCTCCCCAGTTTCACTTGAGCATGGCAGGAAAGGCACATGATTGCTCGGGTACACGCTCTTGCACTCACAGATCTTGTGAGTGGATTCTTTAAGACCCTTCGCTGCCTGCCATCTTCTTTCCCACCCCTCTCTAGGAGGAGAAAGCCACGACACAAAGGAGTTTGTTGAGGGAAGAGGAGGGGGACAAAGACAGACTGAGCAGCGGAAGAATTTGTAGGACGTGGAAGCGAGTGGAGAAGAAGGTACTTTATGCATAATGAACGGTGTTTTTAAGTGCAGTATCAATGCAGCTCTCGCGACCTCTTTAAGAGAGATGTAGTCGAGAAATGACTGAGGGCCCTGGAGCAGAGGTCTGAATTTAGAAATCTGGAAGGGGCCATACCTCCCTCTCTTTGTTTCTTCAGCTCGGTACGCTGGATCCATTCCTACCTTTTTGTTTAACTCCTTACAGGTGTTTTTTTAAACTCCATTTAAACTCTTTTTTCCCTCCTTAGTACTTAACCAGCAGCATAGTGGCTCACCTTTTTATAATTTTATGCAGAAAAACTTATTGCTGGTGACATCTTTTATGACTCAAAAATGAGAACACTTTATCACCAAAGTGGCCGCCTAAGTAATGATCTAAATTAGGTTTCACTTGGTGATATCTATTTTTATGTCAGGTACCTTTTAAGGCCTGCTATTAAAAATATTAAGTGGCCAAAGTTTTTCCCATAGGCAATTAAGGCATGAGAACAAATGGAATGTTTGAAGTACGACTACAATGAGAAAGATAGATTCTAGGCTTAATTCATCAAGTAGTAAAAGTAATTACCCAATGGCGTATTCATATAGATCGCTTAGATAAAAAAAACACGCTACTTCAAAGACAGAAATTTCCATACGAGAAAATTGCTTGCTTTGTCAGTAAGACAATTTTTTCCTGTGAGTAATTTTTGCTCTTTGAGTGCACTTGCAGTTGACTACGAAAAGTTTCCCCACCGGCTAGGCTACGTAATTATGAATAGCTGCCTTTTTTAGTATTGGCGTGGTAATCCATGTTAGGCAGTAAATTATTGTCAGGCATTGGATAATAAATATTTTATCATGAAATACCGAATCTTAAGAGCTGCATTCGTAGTTGAAATGTTGTAAATTTTCAGCCAAAAACGTCAAGTTAGCTTCTGGAAAAATCACTTGAGATTCAGTTACTTGAAACAGCAATATTCGTTTCTCTGCCCTGCTGCAGTCACACATCCAATTAACATATTCCATCATTAATCTGCCCTACCATTACAATATTTGTACCTATAGCTGGAGATACCGAATTGTGATAAACTACGAAAAGGTTTGAGCTGAGGTGAATATTTTTATTTTCCGCAAAGACGACTGATAACTAATTCTACCGCGTATGAAAATTATTTGGAAATTAGTTTTATCTGTAGCGGTAAAAAATGATAAAACGGAAATTTCTTGATCAAGTGGTGCGGGAAAATTCGGTACCTCTACCGATGGGCTAAAATGAATATGATATACTTATTGGTCGGTACCACAATTTTTAACTGAGAGAGAGCATTGAGATACCCACCCGCCTTGCTACGTTCTTGTTCGCTGTTTTTTTTTGTCTTCGAAATGCTTGGTGCGAGGGAGGAGATGGAATGTTAGCACACAAACGAGGAGTTACACGAGGATCTTAGATACCTCAGCGTCTTTCTGGCGAACGTTTCCTTAATTTTCCTAAATGGCATTGGAGATGCTTCCCCGAGGGGGCCCTCGAAATGAGCGCAATGAAGATTTTAACGTGCACGTAGAGAGTTATTTCGGGCGTCGAGGGTCGCGCTGCAAATATTTTTGTGCCGCGTCTGGAAAGTAGAATGAAGTTTCACATTTCGAAGCGGGGAGGAGACGCGCAAAGGAGTTTGGGTTATTAGCGCTAGGATCTCGGAGACTTCTCTCGTTGGTGCACACGCTGTTTCTATTAGTGCTCAGAAGCAAGCGCAGCGATTCAATTTCCGGTGCAAGGCCTTTACGAATCCCTTATATTTGTGTCCCGAAATGCTCTTGCCATCTTGAGAGAAATTTTGCTCCAACTCATGTCAGTGTAACCAATCCTCAAATCCTGCGAAATGTAGCTCAGTTTAATAGGCGGAGTGCGAGCAATGAGAATGGGCGAGGAAATTTCATTCGAGGGTAAAAATACAACAACTGTGTAAACTTATTTTTCTCTCAGTTTATTTATCAATGAAGTTTTACTGTTGCCAGTTTTTTTATATTGATTATTTTTGCACAACTTGTCTAATATGAAAGCTCTGCGACAAAAAAATTATTTGATTTTTGAGCATTTGATTTAGATAAAATTTTTTCGTAAATTAAAAGAAAAACTTTGTTATATTCCACCACTTTGTTATCAGGTACAACAAGTTTCTGCTTCATCTCCAGGTATCAAATTTCTCATTTATTTTTAAACCTAATTAATTACCTCAGGTTTCTGAAACGACGCCGCTGTGTCGAAACTAGTTGTGCCTGAAAATAAATTGGAGTAATATAGCATGGTTTTTCTTTTAATTTACAATAAAATGAACCTCATCAAGGTTTAGAATTAGACGATAGAGATAAAAATGTGGTTATTTCGAAGTATACTTACACCATTAGTCCTTATTAGTGCCTTACATTTAGGTAAATGTAGTAACCGATACTTGATTTTAATATTTACCCGAAGAAGTTCGAAGGAATGCCATTGTGCTATCGTAGGATCTTTCTGAGGACGTTGTATTTGAAATCTAAATATCCTTCAACAATACAAGAGAGGAATCTTGGACAATTTAATTTATATCAGTGATTCATGGTATTAATCAGGTTGTTCACCTCTACTGAGCTTACATTAACCATTATTTGGCGAGCCACTGACACATAACAGGAGCATTTTTATCTAAATCTGACACGTTTACTTATCGGGTGCCAATATGTAATAGCCGATCTGTTTTTATATTGATATCATTCATAATATACTGATTTAGGTGAAATTTTGTTCTTTTTTTCTTAATAATGTGCACACCCATGATGATATTTATAGATCAGCGGTTCCCAATCTTTTTTCCTGCAGTACCCCTCTATATGGATAGATATAACTAATTTCTATCCCCCAAAAATTTAACGTGCATATTTTATTACATAACTTAAGCCCCCTTCTCTGACTTCGGGTACGAGACACTTAAAGGAAAATATATATGTATAAATAGAAATATTGTTTTAAATACCCATATAATATGTATACATATTTCCTAGTTAAGAGAAACAGTTCCTGGCGTCCGCTATTACCAATTATTTTCGGCCTACCTACTCCCGACTTGTTCGTCGCGTACCCCCAAGGGGCACGCATACCGGTTGAGAACCGCTGTTCTAGATGATCGAATGTGTCCATTTGTAATTACGGTGAAGCTTCTTGATTCCATAATTGCTTTTTTTCCTTGATATCGAATAGGATTAATGAGAAATGCCTCATGGGTACGAATCAACATCGTCTTAACTAGTATACATCGCTGGATTGGAGAACCCCCGCGTCATGCGAGGACCCGACAGGCCCTCATTGCATGACCTGACGTCTGGGAATGGAAATGACTCAGAGAGAAGAAATAAATCCCCAGGGAAATATGCCTCATCGGCATGGATCCACAAGGTGTTAACTAGGATAATTCGTTGAACCGAACAACCGTCGGGTCATGCGAAGCCGTGAGAGGCCTGCAGTCCATGACGTGACGTCTGGGAACGGAAATGACGCAGGGAACTGAAAGAATTCATCGGCAAAGGTAGGGTTCGTCCCAACGGCATACCCAAACTTATATATTTAAATCTTTTGTGAAAACATTCCATAAAAAATATGAAAAAAAACCATCGTTACTGTACTGAAAGGAGTTAAAATTTGAAGCTCCTATTTATGGCACTCTTTTAAGAATAATTACACTGTGTTGGACTTAATTTAAAGCGGTCAAATAATAAAAAAAATTTTCTCATTTATGCCTGTTACTGTAAATGTTATCCTTTGGGTGAGCCGTTGGATTCCAATCCCTCCCTTCCCGTTCTTTTTCAGGTAAACCCCATTCACCCACCCCGACATCAATGTTTTCTCGTACACCTCTTCGACTAATAGTCAGTTGGTAGGTTTATTCGCTGCTGGCCGAAACAAGTTCGTTTAACCTTCGAAAATCGATGCATTATCTTTTATGCGGTCGTATTCTTCGTTCTCTCGTTCGATTTTTTTCAGGTACTTAACTATCATTACGTCTCATGGGCGTATTGAACCATTAAGCCATGCCATGTTATGTACACTCCCAAACAAATTGCTTAGTTGTAGTCCTAGTAGTCCTAATCTAATTTTATGATTCATTCCAAGTAAATGGCCACAATTGTGAGCCTTCGCTGGAGTTTTGAGTTCTTTTTAGGTTTATTTGGATAAGGAGAGCAAATAAGAAATGGTATCATATCACCAACAAACGACCGTTGTGAATGGAGAAGGAATGCCTAGTGCCAAGAGAAGGTTGAAAATCTTCCAGGATTTTTCTCTGTGAGTGTGTGTGAGGTATGTTTTGAAGGAATAATGATAATCGTGACCTTTATAAAAGTAACCATTATATATCTATATATATAAAAGAAAGTCGAAAATCGTGTTAGTTAGAACACTTATAACTCGAGAACGGCTGCACCGATTTCAATGAGATTTGGTTCTTTGGATTCGTCTCAGGCGGGGTTAACATATAGGCCATTAAAAAAAGGATAATTTCACAAATAAAATTCATCTTTTTCCTATGGACATGCTTTTAGGAGTTATAGTAACACAACAATTGATAAGTCGGTCAAAACTACAAATTAAATAATTTGTTTTGTTTTTACCACTTTAATAACTGAATTTAGTAACAATATAACATTTTAATTACTAAATATATTCAAAATATTAATTAAATTGAAATTACATTTTTTAAATTTAATTCGAGCTGATTGTAAGCCCAGCCGTGGCCCAGCTCGAGTTGACACTTCACTACCGTGTTTGTAAACAAATCTCCAAGCAATTGTTGACAAACGGTAATGTCCGTGTTCCTGTCGAGGAATCGAGTAGTTTTAACTCATTTCCTTGGAATGATTTCAAATTAGTTTCAGTGAGCTCATCAACAAAGAGTTCCAGAATATGATTGATCTCCAAAAGAATCAAAGATGGTTGATTTAGCGAGCAAGAACTAAGATGCGGATGACTAAAACGAGGTAAATTCAAATAGTTCGTACTCTGCATGAATTCGAATCTTTTAAATGTGTAACAAACGAAGAAGAAATCACCAACTATCTATCTGAATATTTTAAGTCCTTGGACATACATGGCTTACCAAGGCACGATTTACAGAAAAATGTAGTTTCTGTGTTCATGATCTTTCGAAGCCTAAACCAACCATAACTATCCAACGGAACGTGTTTGGTGATTAAAATAATTGGTAATGAATGTGATTCACGCAACTTCACTCAAAGGAAAATTCAAAGGTGAGGAAGTCCTTATTCCGTAGATTCCATTATCTCAACTCATATGCCCTTTTGAGCTTAAACTAATTCAATTTCCAATTCGCGTTGCATTCGTGATAACGATGAAAAAAATCGCATGGTCAGTCTTTCAGTTTTTGTGTTGTTTGTGCTCATGTGCTAATGAAAACCCATGATTTTCTCATGGTCAATTTAACGTGCTATGTTCACGAGTCGATAAACCATCCTCTGTATTTCTTCCTTCGCTTCAAGTGCGTAGCTAGGATAGGGGGTTTTGGGCGCAGCTAATACCACGGGTCTGTAGGGTATAGAAAACTCGCTAAGGTAAGCGGGAAGTGTGGGGGCACTTCCCTCAGACATTTTACAAAATAGATAAACAGTTCAAAATAGTGGGTTTTGCGGCTGTGTGAATAGATAAATATGTTTTGTTTGTTAGTCATCCGTCCCCCTAATATTATTAACAAAATCTTTCATAAAAAAATTCTCTAAGCTCTTGGGAAGGGGTGGGGGTTATTCCCCAAAACCTCCCCTCGATGCGTCACTGCTTTGCTTCGCAATATTTATTTAGCTTCATCCGCTACATCTTGCGCCTGATAACAAAACAAAAACTGTTGTTTATCAGAAGGTGCTTGACACAAGACATTAAACCCGAATGTGTAGGGCTCACCGTGGTGCGTTTACGCATGCAGTACGTTTACGCAGTGCATTTTTACCAAACAGAGATACTAAAACTGGCGCGCCTTAAGTCATTTAATGCGAATGCTGCCTCATAGGGGCTTTTCTTGCACGATTTTGAGCATCAGTCAAGCGTCGGTCTGGGGTTGTGTCAACCTCCCCCCTGAATGGGCCAAGTGTATGCAACGCACTTGGGCCTAAAAACATTTTTTTTACAGCTAATAACGCAAATAGCCAACCACTGAATTCGTATAATTTTTATTTCATGAACTGCTTTATTAAACCACAATGCCCAAAATTTCTTAAGCTAAAACGTAAGAAAATTTGTTGAAAAATATCCGCGTAAACGTGCTCCGATCCACCCTATGTAGATTCAATAAAGAAAATGTCTTTCTGACAAGCAATTTTGGTACTCATTTACGTAGTTTTATTGAATTTGTATCCTTATTTCATTATAATAAATTAAAAATGATTAAAAACGATACAGCTGCTCTTCATTTATAAATGGTGTAGGTAAGTAAACTGTAAGTTCATTGATTGTTAGGCGATACGAAGTTCGCCGGGTCAGCTAGTTTTTTTCATAAAAATAACTAATTATGTTCTGATTGATCAATTTATGGATTTTTAGAAGTTTATTAATTCGCATCGTCTGATCTGCTCAGTAAAAAAGCAATGAGGCATGCTCAATTCCGCTCCTCACTAAAACATTCAAAGAATAGGAAAAAGTGAAGGAAATTATTCTTGGTGATAAATACTCGCGTGTCATCTAAAATCATGTCAAACTAAGGCAATAAATAATTGCTACATGTTATTACCGCTACGACGCATAAAAAGTATCACCTTAAATAATTTAATGTCATCTCGTATGCATTAGAAACATTAAAAAAAATGCTCCCATCCTTCAAAGATGTTGCCTTACAGAGTCTTTCATCAATTTTATTCACAGGATTATGTAAGTTTCTGACACTTCAACAACATTAATGTAAAGAAGCTGCGAAAAAACCGATGGATTTCAAAAACTACAACCTTGGCCATCAATATCCTAACGTCAAGGAGGTTTCCTAGAAGTACTTGGTATTGTTGCACCTCTTAAATATTTTAATTCCTATGCACTTCGGTTCACTTTGACATGCTTTTTGTGCAAGATATGTTTTTTTGTGTTCTCACGATCCCTCCATATCATTAAGGATATCATTGTCTACAACCAACTTAGAAGTCGCCTCTCGGAAGTATCTCATATTCAAGATAGAATATTTTTAAATTCTCCACACTTTTTAGCCGTTCTACTAATTTCACCGCTTTGCCTTGTATAGAGATAAATCGTTGCAGTATTTTGCCTGAAAATGCCACAAATTGGCTCAACTCGTACATGTGCAAAGTGAGTACGCATCGATTGGTCTTGATTCGAGGTTTTGGTGTTTCAAATTGGACACAGTAAGAGTTGATGGCAATGGATTTATCGCTCTCGTCAATTGCTGATTTAATTACAAGAGTTAAAAGGAAAGTCAAAGAATATAATTGCAGATGGGTTTTTTCATTGTATTTCTTGCTAAGTGAGCCAAAATTTAATTTCATTCTCAAATGAAGAAGAAGAGGTGGAACTAGTTCTTATTGATAGCCGTCAATAATATTTTGTATTTCTCCTTCTGCCATCAAATAAGCGGGTGGGTAGTCTTCTGTTTTGATAATAGTTGTAAAGTCCACTCTACCTACCCGACAGAGGGATTTATATTATCAACCGATTGATTCAGTCCAGAGGGTTAACATTCCATATTTACTATTATAAGCAAAGATTAAGTAGACAAGTATTATCTCCTTGAAATTGCATAACAACGACAATAACAAGTTCTTAAACTATGATAATTTCAAGTAATAAGGAAGGATTAATAATAAGATAAGATGAGACGTAACTAATGAGGGTAGAATTTAATTTCAAGTGATTCTTCAACAGTGGCGAGATATCGTTTTGAAGCTATTTGCTTTAGCTGTCTCTTCCTACATGTAAGTAGTGCTTTATTCCCTGTTTCTCCAAATTATGGTCCATTGCAATCGATTAACCATCTCACAGGGCATTCAAAAGGGTGGGAGAAGCTTTAGGCGAACGTTCTCCCAGAAGCAAACCGGGATCAGCATCGTCGTCGTTTCCTTGCGGTCGGATGGGGTTGTGGATTGAACTGTGCTCTCGAAGGGTGGCTTGGAAGGGGGTGTGAATATGGAGGGGGCGGTTCCGCTGCGAGATGAGATTGTGCGGAAGGGTTGTGAAGGGGAGGGATCCTCGGGCAGAGCGAGAGAGATCGAAAGTTTCGGCTGTTGGGTCTTAAAGAAAGTCGAGAGGAGTGTGCTATGGAGAGGATGGTAGGAGGGAGTGAAGATTGGAACTTTATGAGCGATGGATGTTTGAAGATGTGGTGGAGCATTCTCGAAAAGTCCGGAATGGGGGATGGAGTTAACTTGGACGGTTTAGGAATCCCGAAATGGCTATGCCAATCGAGACGAGGGCGATATATATTGTGTGTTAGGGAAACCAGATCCGGGGGAGAAAGAGGGCTGTCTTGATAAGTTCAGACGTTCGTAAAATAGTGTTTGGAACGTGTCGAATGTTTCCCCTGATCCATTTCGCATCCTAACATTCATTTGAATTTTGACCGTTGCTGAACGTTGGCATTGTAACATCAGACAACTTTTTCCTCCAAAACCTTTTTATTTCTTTTCACATACAATTTCTTTCCTCGTTTCCTTCCTTCAAGATCTTTTCTTAATAGCTTCTCTCCCAACAATACTCTCTCATCCCACAACAACTCCTTGGCAAACTTCCATCCCACTTTAAACATAAAATTCAGCATAAAACTCAAATAAATAACTGCATTAATCAAGCATAAATATCAAAATTTACATCATAGAGAGTTCCGATAGGTACCTTAAAAGTTGATACCTGAAGTTGGATCATCAATCCCCAGTTCACAACAACATAACTTGGCTTTACTTATGCATTTTCCATAAATAGTTTTTATTGCAATTTTGAATATGTTTAGCTTTATGTCTCCTATGCGTCGTCTAAAATATATCTGTTGACTAATTTAGAGCTATATTATATCGAGTCAGCAGAATGAACTATAGCTATATGGCTACGCTGTACAGTAATGAGGTCATAATCTAAAATAATGCGAATTTCTTGTGTGTGCTGTGTGATGAAGCTTCCAGGAAAGTATAGCTTTGGATTCACAAAGAAGAAAAAATCTTCGTATCTGTTCCACCAAAATTTCAACTTTTCGAGATTTATAAGAAAAATTCACATTTATATTTTTAGTTCAAATGAGTATATTGAGATTCAGACTATGAGCCATAGAAATTATTATAATATTCGTTTCAGGATAGGGGCTTTAAATGAAATACTTCACTAATTACAGCTAAAACTATCACTTGTTAAATCGACAAGATAAATTACAATAGTTTATATGGTTGTCTATGTTAATTACTCTCTTCCTCTTCGATTGCCTACTTTTAGGAGGATTTGGTATCTTCGTTAAGGTAAACAGTTTATTCATCGCTAAAAAACTTTTCTTTTAGGTACCATATCATACGCAATAAAAAGCGAAGGGAAATGTTTATTCTATTTAGTAAATAGTTTTTTAAAATTTTAGTTTTTTTTCCGATTTTAACCCCTAAATATTTTCAACCACACCCTGATAGCCTCAAAACATCACGTTTTTAAATCAGAAGCAGATAACATTAGTTAAATTCCCTTTAAAAGCGATAAGTTTAGATACGGGGTTGGTTTCCCCAATTTTGGGGTTTCTCGTAAAAATGGAGGGTGATAGAAAAAAACGGAGGTCATTTTCGGATTTAGCGACCCAAAATTAGCCAGAAGTACCCTAAATTGTAGCCGAGCATTTTTTTAACTTTTTTTTTTGCAGAAAAGTATAATATAAGAGGCCATAGGCAGGTAATTTCTTCTTTTTAACAAAAAGTGGTTTTTAGAAAAGTGGTATTTTTTATACTTTAATAGTTTAAATTCTTTGTTCATTATTCAGCGAAGTTAACGGGATTTAAGCAGCGTGTGTCCATCCATGTAGACGACTGTTTTGGTGGCATTGCAGCTGGCTTCGTAAGGTCACTGCCTACACAATATTACTATCAAGAGCTTGATATTGAAGCACTTTGTGCAGTGACTAACATTGTGGCTTTGCACAGACACGTGGAAAAGTCTGATTCTTTCATTTGATTTCATGTCACAAAATCAGGGTTATCAATGCCTGAAAACACCCAGTCTCATTCCTAGATGGCAGCTTGCTAGGTATTTCCGCGTAAGGGTTAGGACGAGCCTTTGGAAATGCTAACGCTTTTCCTGCTCAGGTACGTGGAGGTTTGAAGAGTGAAGAAAGACTTTTACGGTGAGATGAAAGAAATTTTGACGGGAAAAAAGTAAGACCGATAATATTCCGAAGGACTTTGTGGGATGTAGGGTTGAAATCAGAAATTAAGGGCCATTGTGACTCAACGAGGGGAAAAACATTCTGTCATAGCAAGAGAGTATAATTTCATTCCAGCTTTCCTGAAACTTTTCTACTTCTTCCTCTTTTGCGAGATGCCTCCCTCCTGGCCTTCACACGCCGGGTCGTATTTAGGTCCTCGAGGAGCGAGCAATGAATATTACATTAACGCGTGTCGGGAATATTTTATACTTCCAAGGACCTCGCAGATTATTCGTCTCGTAGCATCCACGCTAAGCTTCGTCTTCGTTCGCCCTAACTCACCCTGACCCCCATAACTTCATATTTTCCTCATCAGTTCTTCGTTTTTATTTCTACAATCCAAAATTTTCATCATTCATTTGACCGCTCATTCAAGTCCTATGCAGCACTCTTAAATTTTCCATGATATCACTGCCTATGGTTATGTAAGGAGGAAATAGTTATTGTAAGGCTAGTTTTCTATTGACTCAGAGAATATCAGTCTATTTGCAGAATTAATTCCCTTAAAAATAAATTCATAGACGAATAGGTAGCGATGAATAATTTAGTTAAATAAAATAGTTTTTTAGCCATGTTTGCGATTTTTTTAAGGTTCATAGATAAGTTATCATTAAATTGAATACAATTAAAAATATAATAATTCACCGCACCGTATACCGACTTAAAATAGTGCCTGCAGGCTGGACATTTTTTTATCTTGAGTAATATTTCCCTACTTTGTTGCTGATTTTTTGTCCGAAAATTTGATAATCAGTTTCTTAAATAATAATTATTTGAGGTAAGTGCTTCTAGGAGCTGCGGCGTGAAATTTGTTATTGAAGAATAAATTGCCAATGGGAATATGCTGCCGTTGTCAAAAGTTAGGATTAAATTAACTCCCGGTCCGCAAGTGTGCAAACCATGGAATAAATAAAGCGTTGCAAGAGAAAAGCTGAGCGACCAATCTCCTCGCCCCCGAATTCATCGCTCGATTTAAATCTCTTGAAGTGCTATGCAGGACTACCCTGTGTAAATGTGACACTGTGTTACTTTTAAAATATCATTCATTTTTATAACTTCCGTATTTCAAACTCCCCCATTGATAATTGCTGAAGGCTCCAACTGCTTATCCACAAAACCGAAGGTACCTATAACTTGCGATTGAATTTTTTTCTAATTCAAGCTGTTCTGGTAGACGTATTTGATGTTTCATTTCAGTTTTCAACTTCATATTCTTTGAGTGCATTGGTTGGTCTTGGTGTTTTTACCCAATTCATTTGATTCTCTAAAGTAGAATAAAAAGGTTGATGTTACGTTACATGATTTAGAATCAATGAACGTATTTGCAACGGGAACGCTAAACGGTAACCCAAATTTCATAACCCTTAGCCGAAGTAGTGCTGAAGCCTTAAGTTTTACCGGTTCCCGAAATCAAAATACCTGTCGCATCATCGGTAGACCATTATCATCATTGATAGTCTGATTATGTGATCGTTAAGATTGAGTGATAAGCTATTGTAAATTGCCATTTCTAATTAAATTTAATTTTAAGGACTTGTTAATTGATAGCAAGATGAGTATGTGAGAAAAATACCAGACTTTGCAATGCTGGTAATGTCACCGCTTGATGAATCGGTGTGCAGTGTACTTATAAATATCCACAAGTTAGATATAGGTTATTGAGTGCATATGAAAATCATAAGAGCAACGAAATAATTTTCATCTATGTTGTTGGGGACGAATTTACTCGTTCTTATAATTTCACTTGGAATGATAAATGGTTGAAGGCAGGAAGAACGCATTCAAGGATCTCAATAGCCAATTACACACCAGTGAAGTAGCCTAATGAGGGGTTTGGCGGAAGGTTTTGTGGAAGTTATGAGTTTAGAAAACAGTATGGGGTTGAAAGGGAGAGTATATGAGGAGCATTGACGGGTGAAAGTGGGATGGGAATTAAGATGAAGAAAAATAGGGGGCGGGGCCTCAGGATCGAGGGTAAGGATGGGGCTGGACTTTTTCTTTCGGTGCGGCACGAAACGGAGGGGGTCGGTGGAAAAGGAAGGCCTGTCTGGATTGTGGATTGTTCCCAGGGATGAGCACGTTTAGGATTTGTGGTAGCGATGGTGAGGGGGTGGGTATAAGAATAAAGGCTCGTCTTTTTGTGCGGCGCACGGCGCCGCGGCTAGGTTGTTGAGAGATTGGGGGGTTGAAAGGTGGGAGGGTAGAAGAGGGTTAAAGGGTTAGGTAGGGGGTGGAGTCACTAAGAGAAGAAATGGCAGCAAGCAGGCCTGGAAGAAGTAGAAGAAGAAGGAAAGGGTGAGAAGAAAAAATGAGCTGAAGGAGGGGATAGGATTAAGCATGTCGGAAGGGAAGCGGAGAAATATTGACGGGCAAAAGTTTTCCATGAGTAACAATGGAACCGAAGAGCGACGAAGATTAAATGGAGGAAAAAATCGTGGCGGCACAGTCGTGGTTGTTGGAAGGAAGCGAGGGAAATGGGGGAGAGGAAGAGAGAGAAGGAACGGCGACGACTAAAGGAAAAAAATTCTGGGGGGGAGAGGGGCTTCTCGAGGAGATGAACCGGAGAAAAGGATGAGGGAACTTCCCCCTCCATCAAGTTCCTCTTGCCTCGTTGAGGGAAAGGGGTTTTCTTCGGCAGTTTTGGATGGAATGGCTGGATTTTTACACACACACATACTTTTTTTTCTTTCATCTCTGTTGGGGTAAGAGACACCGGGGGTTGAGGAGTGGAATGGGATTTTGGGATGGGATGATAGGGGGGCGTGACAGTATGGCGGGATCGTGGAGGGTGGAGATAATGTTTTGATTCTTTTGTTATTCCCCTGTTGTCCGACGTGAGGAGGGAAAGGGCATCGAGGGGCGTTACCGACTTTTTTTTATCTCGCGCGACCTCACCACCACACATGCCGCAGCTCATTTCGTCGTATTTCTCTCTCGCTGTCTATTCTAGGTATTCGCCATTACTACTGTTTTTTTGGTGAATAGCAAAAGTGAAAGAGGATGGATTCTGCAACGCTGTTTGTGTGCATAAATTAAGTTGCTCCTATGGCCGTAAAGAATGAACCCTTTATTTTTTTCGACGGATGTACAAACACTCAAATGGGTTAGTGGTAGTTTTCTGGGGCCAAGAAATGGTCAGGTATACTGGACGGAAGGGCGAACCTTTTTCGAACCCTTTCTCGGGGTCTCAGAGATAATCCGGGTGCTCAGGAGACGGGCTTCACAGTATGAGGTAACCGCTGGCGATATGACCTGTAGTAGTACATTTTTTACTTTACTAATGTCAATACTTGGAGGTAAAGAAATACACCCATCATACTCATTGTCGTTGGGAGATTAAATGCGTCTTTTGATCGAGGTTCTACGATGAGAAATAAGGATTTTACGAAAAGGCATCAAATTTACGCCCATTGCCTCCGCTGATATGGCAACGCCGAAATTTTGTGAGTGGAGGGGGGAACGCGAAAAGCTCCTTTTTCTCCCCCCTCTCCAACTTTAAGCTTGTCCACGTGTATGAGTGTATCCCGAATTCTTGTGACTAAGTTTCGCAAAGGTGTTTGGCAGGGTGTGAGCTTTCGCTGACCCTCACTACTTCATTTATTCTTCTATATCTGCATAGCTCCATGCGAGCCAAGGGTGCCTGGCAGGGGGTGACAAATCACCAAGATCACCACCAGGGCATGGAAAAATAAAAGCATGTAATCGCCATCTACATAATACCCTTAGAGCCACCTCTAGGGTGTTTGGCAGGGGGTGACAAATCACCAACATGCAGCATGCAACAGGACCGCCACGTGCACACCGCACGGTCATAGAAATATTACGCATACTAGCAAAATATGAGTGCTTATTCATTAAAAAAACTTGCTGATGGTTAGTAATTCCTAGAGCAAATACATGCAAGGTTAGAACTATGAAGAAAAACACAATGAGTGACCCTAGCGAGCGACGCCATTAATCCTATCAATTGAGACAACCTTTGATCAATTGAGATATCCTCAATAGTTAGGAGGGAAGAATGACATTTTAAATCTCTCTGTTTTGCAGTCTATTTCTTTTATTTTATTCTATGATCACGTCTACTATAGTACGATGGTAAACGAATGATATGATTCACGTCGTTTCAGAAAATATCTTCTTCGAATTTCCTAAGTAAGTTAAGCCTATACTTCGATCTACGCTCCTGTAAAGATTCCCATCCTAACTCGTGTAACATACTGGGAACGCTGCACTTTTTGTCGTAACAACTCATCACAAATTTGGCTGCCTTGCGCTGTACTCGATTGATTTCAGCTATTATTCCTACTTCATAAGGGTCACGTACGCTAGCAGCATACTCTAAGTGAGGCCTCACTACATCTGCTCACAGCTGAACATTCAACCACTTTTGGTGATAACAATCATAATTTCACAGATGACATTAGCATTCGAAAGGGTCCAATAAGCCTGAAAAAAATACTTTAAAAAATATTAAATAGTGAATAACCTCTTTTCCTTTGCTGTGGAGGAAACGCTATGCCAATGATAATTCATGTCATATTTCAACATTTATGTAATGATGAAAACGATGGGAAAATCGCATCACATTTTCTAATTCTCTATACATTATTTTAATGCTCACATTGAACTATTTTACACATTTTGTACCGCGACTCGAATACCGAACGATTCTGATCTGATTATGTACTGTAATAACTTAATTGTACATTGCCTTTTTTCTTTAGGTTTATTCAATTTTTTTTATAAAATAAGTAGTTCCTACATGTCGATTTCATGCTGTAGCGCGTGGAGTAATTTACGGTATGGCCTTAAAGTTTGTATTCATCTAATAAGATTCCAATTTTGAGCCGTATACTTCGTCTCCATTCACAATACAAATGTGAATATTTGTAAAGATAAATGTGATGATAAGCCTTACTGCCCCGTCATTCTTCCCAAGTACCTTCACTTTACAGCATGTCTTGCAGTTATTCTGTCGTTCACATCTCATTCACCCAATTAAAAAACGTAGCGCACGAAATAAATTGACTGATGTAATGCGACGTTCAGCGTATCCTCTTAAATTTCATTTTGTACTTTGGACTTCATAGGGTAGTCATTGCATTTTGTTGAATTGTAAATAAATACTCCGTTTAAAAATACTATAATTAGGGACCTTTGTTTATTAAATGGAGCGTAAAAACAAGTTATTATCTTCGGAAGGTCGCAGACGTCCTACACGCGGTTCAGCTAACCCTCCGCGGTTGCAGTGAGTCCTTCAGTACTTGTTCGTTCTACATCATAGAAAGTTTCATTATGCTTTTACAAGTACGTGTTTGGGTAACAAATTCATATGTTTTCCTTGAATAAATCTGACATTACTTGAAAACCGCCGTCTAATACTACTTTTTGGACGCGGTCACTCAAAAGTTCTCTTATTCAGGAAATGACATCCTCATATAGGCCGTAAGATTTCAGTTTTATTATTAACTTTCCGTGGGTTACTTTATCAAATACATTTTTGAAATCAAGAAAAAAAAGCGTCTGCTGGAATCTTGCCCTTTACGGAGACTAAAATATCGAGGGCGAAAACCTAAAAAATAGATAACGGTGTTTAGCATGATCTACTTTTCCTGAATCCATGTTGTTCTCATTAACAAGTTTTTCGCGACTAGGTGTTTCATTTCTGAGATGACTGCGATTTGTTCAAGGACTTTGCATGAGATGGACGTTAAAGATATCGGTCTGTAATTAGATGGCTATTCCTTGTCTCTACTTTTGAATATTAGCCTTACATTGGCAGTCTTCCAGTCATTAGGTACTTGTACATCATCTACATGTACATAATACCTTGCGAGCCACCTCTAGGGTGTTTGGCAGGGGGTTACATCGTTTTGCTTGATGGATTTACTGAATATTTACTGCAAGAAGGGGGCAACTTCGGAGGCCAGTCCTCTATAAAGGCGAGAAGGGATTTCGTCTGGACCAGGTGATTTATTTGGACTGAGCGATTTCAATATATGTTCTATTCCGTGAGCACAAATGTCAATAAGCGACATCTTTCGTATGCAGAGATTGTACACTGTCTCGGATGAGTTCTCAGAAGGCTCTGAACACGCTCTTGAAGTAGGAATTTAATAAATTGGCTTTATTGGAACTGTTTTTCAACGCAACTCCATTATCGTTTCTCAGCGAACACACGGTAGATCGTTTTCCTTAAACTTCCCTAACAAAAGACCAAAATGCTTTTGGGTTATCCCGTAACTGCTCTACTAGTGTTTTTTTTTTTAATTCGTGAACGCATTCCTTCGTGCCGGCTTTAGATAACCTTCATTTTTTAGTAATTAACTCGCGATCATTAGCGGATAAATCCGTGCTGACTCTTTTCATTTTAGTATAGCATACTCTCAGTCGCCTCAATGATTTTCTCCTTTCCGCGTCATACCATCTCGGTTCGCTACCTTCTTTTTTTGTTTTACTAGGGATGTAGCTATTTATTCTCAAAGTTACGAGCGATATAAAAGCTTTCCAAGTACCCTCTACCTTTAACTTTACCATTAATTATTGAAACACGAGGAAAGCATTTTTCAAATAAATCTTAAACCAATCAAAATCAGCCCTTTTAAAAATAAAAATTGTACGTTCCGTTTTAAAATTTCCAACGTTATTTAGAGAAAACTTTGCTATTGCTACCTTATGGTCACTTATTCCCTCGACGGTGCTCACGTTTATTACCTGATGAGGTATAAATATGTCGCTAATAAATTAAGAATACTCTCTCTTCTCTATTTGGTACGGATGCTATATGAAATAATTAATCTGATGTATTAACGACTTTCAAATTACTTTACCCCGTCCTCCAGGAATGATACTATACGCCCCTTCAGTGAGTAAAAAATGTGATGAGAACGGAAGCGAAAAGGCCATGAATGTTAAAATGCACTATAGGGTACTCGAAAATTGAAGTTATCCACAGAACTGTTGCACGCTCTCAAGTCTACCGCTAATATCAATTTGAATGACCACTCAAATAAAAGCCAATCAAACCAATACCTGAGGTAGCCCTGGAAAGGGCATTGTCAATTAGCTAAGATCACAGAAGATGGAAGCATTGTCAAACACATGAGCGGCTAAAAGCCTTGTCAGCTGGTTATATATTCCATTTATTTGGATAAAAGTATGTCAACGTTCTAAAAAAAAACCAGCGTACAATTCCCCCTTTGCATGGTGCCTCCTTCTCCACACATATTCCACTAAATGTGTCTCAAAGGACTCCACGCATGTTCTACTGATTCTTCTCCACACATCACTCTTTATTGTACACCACAAATTTTCTGCGCTAGCGTATGCT
This sequence comes from Ischnura elegans, assembly GCF_921293095.1. Classification (NCBI taxonomy): domain Eukaryota; kingdom Metazoa; phylum Arthropoda; class Insecta; order Odonata; family Coenagrionidae; genus Ischnura; species Ischnura elegans. The sequence goes on from NC_060252.1 coordinate 62,650,016, forward strand.
TCTAGCGTATGGAACCCTTATGAAGTTGGAGTAATAGCTGAAATCAATCGAGTACAGCGCAAGGCAGCCAAATTTGTGATGAGTTGTTACGACAAAAAGTGCAGCGTTCCCAGTATGTTACACGAGTTAGGATGGGAATCTTTACAGGAGCGTAGATCGAAGTATAGGCTTAACTTACTTAGGAAATTCGAAGAAGATATTTTCTGAAACGACGTGAATCATATCATTCGTTTACCATCGTACTATAGTAGACGTGATCATAGAATAAAATAAAAGAAATAGACTGCAAAACAGAGAGATTTAAAATGTCATTCTTCCCTCCTAACTATTGAGGATATCTCAATTGATCAAAGGTTGTCTCAATTGATAGGATTAATGGCGTCGCTCGCTAGGGTCACTCATTGTGTTTTTCTTCATAGTTCTAACCTTGCATGTATTTGCTCTAGGAATTACTAACCATCAGCAAGTTTTTTTAATGAATAAGCACTCATATTTTGCTAGTATGCGTAATATTTCTATGACCGTGCGGTGTGCACGTGGCGGTCCTGTTGCATGCTGCATGTTGGTGATTTGTCACCCCCTGCCAAACACCCTAGAGGTGGCTCTAAGGGTATTATGTAGATGGCGATTACATGCTTTTATTTTTCCATGCCCTGGTGGTGATCTTGGTGATTTGTCACCCCCTGCCAGGCACCCTTGGCTCGCATGGAGCTATGCAGATATAGAAGAATAAATGAAGTAGTGAGGGTCAGCGAAAGCTCACACCCTGCCAAACACCTTTGCGAAACTTAGTCACAAGAATTCGGGATACACTCATACACGTGGACAAGCTTAAAGTTGGAGAGGGGGGAGAAAAAGGAGCTTTTCGCGTTCCCCCCTCCACTCACAAAATTTCGGCGTTGCCATTTCAGCGGAGGCAATGGGCGTAAATTTGATGCCTTTTCGTTAAATCCTTATTTCTCATCGTAGAACCTCGATCAAAAGACGCATTTAATCTCCCAACGACAATGAGTATGATGGGTGTATTTCTTTACCTCCAAGTATTGACATTAGTAAAGTAAAAAATGTACTACGACAGGTCATATCGCCAGCGGTTACCTCATACTGTGAAGCCGGTCTCCTGAGCACCCGGATTATCTCTGAGACCCCGAGAAAGGGTTCGAAAAAGGTTCGCTCTTCCGTCCAGTATACCTGACCATTTCTTGGCCCCAGAAAACTACCACTAACCCTCAAATGATTACTCTTGCAAACTGAAACTATCAGTTTGGCTGTAAGAGTGTTAATAGACCCTTTACAAACCCTCGTCACTTATTCATTGTTTCAACCTGAAGGAATGTTTGGGTAGGTGAGGGTAGAGTTCACTCCATATTTCCTCAGGGGTGTGAATTTCGCATATTCAGCGTAGTTCGCTTGGCCTCCTCGCAATTGGAGGAATTTGTTTGGGGGTGTCCGAAGGCCTCCTTGGCTGACTTAGAGAGAGTTTTTAAAAAGTGTAATGGCAGAATAATTTTATCTGTTTCACACAATCTCGTGATGAAAACTGCTACTACCTCCTTGCTGTTTGTTGGTAAGGAGTTTTAATACTGACGGAAACATGCATATTTTGGGCCTGTATTGAATCTGTTTAGATTAGGAAACATTTCCTGTGTGTAGAAAAGGTTAGAGATTTGGCTTGCGGTGCTTCTCTTGAGATGCGGAGGAGGATGCAAAATTGGAAAGAGCGAATGGAAACAGCTCAAAATAATCAATGAGGATATGAAGTTGATAGAGAAAATAAATGGAAGGAAGATATAAAGGGATCTTGTTTTAAAGGGAACTAAAGACCTTGAAAGCAGGGATGCCGTAAAAAACTGAGGAAAAGAATGTACTATGTTTTGAATTTAGGAATGCTGGCCTTTTGTTTGGGTAAAGCGTGAAATACGGCTTAAAACAATAAGGCCCCTGGCTACGCTTAAAATTTCTCCTTGCTATTGCAATGATGATAACAAATGAACATGGCTAGGGACGCGTAGCCCTCTCGACCAGACGAGGTTCAAACTTCTGGAGATGATTTATGTAAGACATGTTTAAAGAGGTAGTTCCTTGATTTAAATGTTGATCGCCATAAAAATACGTATAACTTATGCTAAGCATTTTATGTACATAATCAACTAAATAGAACCATTCTGACCAAACAAATGAAGGATATATAGCTAACCAAACTCAAAAGCTCCGAGTTCGCAAAAAGGAACCTACTAAAACCCGGACTAGTCTATTAAATTCGTGGATTTTAAAAAAAGCTCTTCAATTCAATTGAGTAAGATTGTAGTTTTATTTGGACGGTAGCGTAAAATCGGAGAGCGAACATTTAATTCTTATTATGCAGTAATATAAATAACTTACTATCGGACACCAAGGGTGAAGAAGGCCGCAGTTGATACAGGGTTAGTAGTTATGCACCCAAAATGAAGATGATATTGTCATCTGCCGCATTTTAAGTTAAATCCTTATACTAAGGTTATGGTTTGTGAAGCACGAGAGAACTAAGTGTTAGGACGAAGCAGATTACTATGAGTTAAGTTCACTAAAAAGAAGAAGAAAAAAGTACAACAAGTTGTAATCTACGTAGTTATCTTCTTCCTCATATTAAAGATGATAATAAAGCCATGTTCACGATTGGCCGTAGTATTGCTCTTCTTCCTGAAAATATCATTTTTTCCTGGTTTCCTCGGACGTTTCGAAATCAAACCCAAGGCACGCTGCCTTGCCGCTTGGCCACTAGTAGCAACCTGATGTAGTGTAAGTCCCTAGATCAGCAGGGTCCGTCGAGGGGTCATCAGGGAACCAATTAAGACGCCAACACAAGGTTCAAAACTCTCGCTTTATTCGACCATTCAGTACACCCTCTGCACCCAGACTCCTCCACTTACAGTAGTTCAACTAGGTGAATATTGCTTAATTGGTTGAGTCGTGGAATTATTGGGTGATATGAGTGCGCGTTAAAACGCTTACTGCGACTGGATACTGCGACGGCCTTTGTGTCCATCTTTCTTCACAATCGACCAAACAAAAACTCACTTCAACCGCACACTCCTTCCAATCGAATGGTTTTTGGGGGAGGGAGTTTTTTTTAGCGTGGCGTGGGGGACACCCCGGTATCGGAGGTGGTATAAAGGAAGGAAGGGCAGACGTCGTAGAGGTGGTTTGATTTCCAAAGGTTGAGGGGAGTAATACATTTCTAAGAGGAATTCCTCCACTGTTTCGATGATATTGTATGATTGATTCTTCACCCTTGCATCCATTGTATTCCCAATCTTCTCCCTCTTTTTTCCTCTCTTGGCTTAACCCTTGTAGTGCCAGCCTATTTTAACCTCAAAAATTTCCCTTCAGTTCTCTATGTTTCCCCACGCTTGGACTTAAAGCCTTTGCACACGACTGCCCATGAATGGCATGCTTTAGTGCCACGGTATGCATGCATGTGTTTTCGTCGGTGGCAATGGTTTTGATATTTAAACTTTCTATTGATTGATGTGGTGACGTTTATGCAACTATCAACGGTAATACATTGCTAAATGCTAAGTACCGATTCTATGTATGGAAACGGCCTGTTTCAAAGTTTTAATCATCTCAAATTGAGGGAAAATGATTGATATTAACAGGGGCGGATCCAGTATTTCTTTCTGGGGGGGGGGGGGGCACAAGCAAGGCCCTGTCCAGGATTTTGTTTGGGGGGGCACAAGGATACCTCGTAATACAAAATGAACACAATGATAATGGAACCATATTAAAAATCCTACATATTTTTTAAGGGGGGGTACGTGCCCCCTTAGATCCGCCCATGGTTATTAACATAATATTCAGCCATCCTACGCAAGAGTGTTTTGCAGGGTTTGAGTTTGTACAGTGGAATGCACCTCACAATTATGTCTTATTGTTCATTTACTCACTCATACTTTCTCCCCTACCGAATCATTTAGCGAGATCTCTAATGAAGGGCAGAATTATTTATTTTGCGTCAATAAATGTGAAAATACGTGGGCGTAAAATATTAACATCTAATCAATCGTCGTATCGTGGTTCCATTCCCGGTCGAGAGGAATTCTTTCCAATAGAAATAAATAAAAATTTCACCGTCACGGGGCAGGTTAGTAAAGTATTCCTAACTGATAGATGCCTCGGAGAGGTGAGAATTGCGCAATAATGTTTAGTGTAGAAACTTACCACATCTACGTAGCTTCAACCGAGCTGCTCCATCCGTCGGCTAAACGCTAGGAATGCCAAGAAGAACAGGAAAGAAGTATAAATCGTTCCCTGTGAAGCAGGCTTTCACCGTTAACCGGATTCAAAACTTAAACTTCCCCTTCTCTACTACCTACGAACTCCACCACAACGCCAGCCCTCACAATTCCATTGTGTGAGTTAAATGTATGCCGCATTGCTTGTTTTTCTGTTCCGGTTGACGCGAACAAAGCGCCCCTTGCATAGGTGTGCTCACTGAAACAATGAAAGTCTCTCTCTCGGTCTGAACAACTGGCTGCACAAGTGCGTGTACAGTAGCCTTCACACACGTGTGTGTGTTTATTTTTAGCTTTATTTTACGTCGAAGAACAATATTAATTTTGACCGGTTGCTGATGTGAGTAACCAAATGGGATGAATTGATACAAACGAAATGGAGAGTTTTACAAAGTGTTACATTGACAGGTTTTCTGGTCTTATTTGATGCATAAATTTAATGTTTTTCCATTTTATTCGTCAATGTGTATTTTCAAGCAGGGAACACTCAAAATTAAAAAGTGGTCTTCCTTATTTAAAACCAAAAAGATATGAATGAAAAACACGCACGCCAAAGGGTCTAGAAGAATAAATTGATGAAAAGTGCCCCAAGATGTTTTGAAAAATAAAAAATATACATAACAAGTGCATAAAAAATTATGTTGCCCCAAAGTTTCAGGCCCTTGCAATGGAAATTAACCAAAAATTGAAAAAAATTGAAACACGATTTTTAGTTTTTTAACCATATCTCCTGTTCTTATTTTTGTAGAATCTTTTTCTGAATTTAAAATGTATACATTATTATGTTCTACCATCCTGATTTTTTTCAAAATATTTTGATCGAAAACTAAACTTTTACATAAGTTTTAAATTTTCAAAATTAAATTAAAAATTTAGATTTTTGAAGAAAAAGAAATACCTGCTTAGAAATACAAATGTTAATAACTTTCATCTATATATTATTTCAACAATGCCAATTATCCAGTAATCTTTATAGACTTTCACTCTATTAGTTCATGAGTCGTAAAAATACTCGGTAAAAAAAGTCCTCTTCCGTTGTTTTAAGAGAATGGGTTGAGAATAGCTTTTCTTTTACTCTGTCTGCATATCCAAGAAAATAATATTTTCAATGCATTATATGGTTTATTCAAAATCGATTTTATTCTCCCTAGGGAAGGTCGCTTATACTGGAAATCGCTGGAAATTTTGAAGAAATTTTGCACCCGCTGAGTTATCCTGTTGCTCTAGCCTGGAGAGTTTATTTTGGGTGATGGTAAGTGCAATTTTTGTGGTCAAGTTATATATTTATCTACACAGTATTCGGAATTTTGATTCGTATGCATAAAAATTTGATTTTGTGCCCCTTAGAAATTTTTAACTCCTCTCCTATGACTCCTCCATGAACATTTTTATGGCATATTCGCAATGTATAAGAGACGCTATGGGTTATGCATATCTTTTCCTTGGTTTTATGCATGCACAATGCACAATGATATGTGTTATCCCAGAATGAATTTATGTTACTATGGGCTGAGGTTTCTTCTCGGCTGGGTAGGTGTGAGATGTTAATAGTTATTTGTGAAAGTAACGTTTGACTCTAACTTAAAGTCCATTATATCATTGTGTGAACATTTGAATTAATAATATTAATCGTGTCGATATACATACGAGTTAATGAGGAGAATAAATTTCGATTAGCTAAAAAAAAAAGAATTCCATGTATTACTTAAGATTATCTGAGAGCGTTAAGAATTGTCAATCATATCCCCCGATATGTTATTATTTGCCCATCAATCTGGGCTCTTCTTTTAACGGTTGGTTGCAACAAGCAAGATTTCTCTCCCATTTTTATTAAGAATTTGTTCATTGAGTTATCCGATCCGTCCACTTAATTTTTACCATTCATTTATATCGAAATAGTTCGAGGGAGCTAGGCTTATCCTTATCATCCTGCCCCAGAGTCTGCGATTCACTAGCATACTATAACAAACTTCTTGTGTAAACTGAGAGAAACCTTCACCCGCTATTGAAGTTTTGGATGCTAAAATTTTACTTTTTTATGGTAAGCCACATGCCGTTATCAGGACGTACATTTTCCAATGCAGACTTAGGGTATTTCCCATTTGAGAAAATACTAACGGAATTTTTGCCAATCTACAGAGGCTGATTTTAGCTCTCATTATTTCAATTAGTCCAATCGATAATATTGGATAAGAATCATGTTTATTCCTACCGACTCAAACTCTGGCGTCTATTCAGACTTGAGGTACTTATCCCTACGGACACTGTGTGAAACCGTATTATTTTCTTTTCCTGGTTCATGAAAGTCATTTTGTGTGCACTTGCGCTCAATAACAGTCAATTTTCTGGTTTAACTTTTCCTCTTATTCCTTTTTCAATGGCTAAAAATTCATTAATCTACCATCACGAGAAAGTATTCATCTTAATTATGAGAATAAAGGATTTGTTTTCGGATTTTCGTTTAATTTTGGAACTAAATCAGACATTTTATCGCGGAAAGGAAAAGACGCGAACAAATACGTTGTTGGAGACCGATTTTCCCTGGCTGACATTGCGTTATGGCACAAAGGCTTTGCCGGGATTATTTCTGAACAGTTAAGGGGAGAAATTAAGCTAAGAATAATCCTATTAGATTAATGACATATCGTTCAAGGAGAGCGAAAATTAATGATGATGCTTTAAAGCTGTATAAGAAAGGTATCTTCGCAATTCGTATTTCATCCCTGCTATGAATTTTAATTAATCTCAATCAGTTAAAATACGGTTAAAGCTTCCTTTGGAGCGTACTAATTCGGCTAAATGTTTAGATCTACCGAGAACGAAAATTAAAAATTGCATCAATAAATCCTCTTATCATTTTTAAAAGAGATCTTCGACGCCATGTTGTCCTTTGACAATGTAAGCACGATGTAAATTGAATGATTTTTCTTAATTATTCGAGTTGAAAATGATCGGTAAAAATCAGAATGAACGCAGTTAAAGTTAACGTATTTGTTAGTAAAATTGCCCTGGTAAAGTATCTATAAACATTTCTTGGTTTCGCCGTTTAATAATAAAACTTCTCAAGTCAATTTTCTTACCCGGTGGCCAGGCTGGGAATGGTTCACTCATGTTATGCGCTGGAAAAGAGTTATTTCAACAAATTATTTATTCGGAGAGGGGCCTTAATTCTATTCTTTTAACTGGACAGGTGTTATGAATGGGTAGGTATAGCTATACTTATGGAAAATTTAACCAAAACCTTGCACCACATATCGTAGTAGGAGTGTTCTACCTTGTATTCACTCTTCAGTTTCTCGAATTCGATATGTTTTGTAAATGAAGACAATCTCCTAACTCTCCTTACTCCAGAAAATCGCTAACCGAAATTATTCGGCTGTATGTTGAAGGGCTGAAGCCATGGTAAATAAAAGCCCCCATATCCCAGAATTTTGTTTGCTGTCATTATCAACCGCGTTCCGCATTCCCAACCGATAAATCACGTCGTTAATCTTGTTCAAATACAAACAACGAAATGCCCTCCGCAAACGGCAAACAAGCAGCGTGGCGCGAGGAAAGATTAAAAGTTCAAATCGCAATGTTGGACCCTACGAAATTTACCCCAGAGCGCAAACTGATCCCCAGCCTCCGTAGCAATTATCGAGAATTTTCGTTTTCGCTATCTTGGCGGAAGTGCCCGTTGGCTACACACAAACTCTACCCTTTAGCAACTCATATAAGAACATTTATTAGGAGATATTATTTATTTTTTTAAATTTTGCGATACATAAACCTACTGGAGGACACTGATCTCAAAGCAAATAAATGCCACTCACTATGTACTCCGCACAGGAGCGCTTGAAGCCAGGCTAAAGGCGGTCAGGACACTCCAAACGTTGGCGACTCCGATTTATTTTGAATTTATTTATTTTACTATTCCAAAACAACCAACGTGGCCTTTACAGAGAATATTATAACTTATACTCTGCAGGTGTACCAAAAATAAACTAAAGAACTAAAACATAAAGATTCAGGATTAGACGCTTTTCGAAGCTGCCTATGGAATGAAAATAGGTAAAATTTGATCGCCAAATTAGGAGGTGCAAACAATGTCGAATGAGATCCAAATAATTTAACTTCAAAAGCCATCAATTTAATATTTTCATTTTTAAATTCGTTTACAGATAAAGTAAAATTTTAGGGTTGAAATTTGAAAAGAATCACGTTTTTTACCAGTATAATTCATCATCATAAGTCATCAATTCTAAGATTGGTATGACGAAGCTCTCTATTCTGATCTCCTATTTGCTACTCAAGAAGTAATACCTCTATAAAATACTGCTTTTTATCACTCCAAACTGGAGGCATTATTGCCAGCATGGAATGCGATATTGAACTTCGAATGTTTCAGCCAGATAATTTCCTCCGGTAAAATTCTTCTCCTTAAAGAAGCTAGACTGTGAATAGCAGGTTTTGTCCGTCCCTTAAGAGATATAAGTAAACATAACCCTGTCATCACTTCAATTCTACTTTATTGGAGAAATTCTAACCCAAATGTATTTAATATCCCCTTTTAGATGTCAGCAGATTCACCCTCTTAAAACGGATGTTTTTCAATGAATTCAGCGCGGGAATTTGAAGATGAAAAAACTAAGAATTTATTCTTAAAGTGTGGAGGAAATTAAGATTGATCGATTTCCATAATCGGGGGAAGAGGAATATCATTTTATTTTGTCATTTGGTCATCACTACCCCTATCACTCCGAAACCTTAATCTGCCTGTTCATTTATCACTACATTCATTTATATATACGCATAAAAATATAACTTCTGTTTCTCTGATTGTATCCCTTAAGCTCCTTACCTATATTCCCATTACTATTTCCCGACATCTACTTCGCCAATCCTTTTCACTCTCTTCTATTTATTTGGCGAGATTAAAATACGGAGGGGAATATATAAAGTATCCATCTTCCGTAATCATTCATGCATCGCATGTCGCGTCTGTTACTACGTTCTCAAAGAAAGGAAAATGATAATCAGGAGGAAGAAGAGTAATGAAGTTTGAATGTGGCTGAAGGTTGGGGTTTGCTAGTGAGGATTAGTGAAAGAATCCGAATGATTTTCAATGGAAATATCGAAAAAATACTTCGCTGGAGTTGAGAAGGATGTAAATGTCATGAAATATATATTTTTGATTATAAGAGTATATATACTGTAATAACTACATGTATATTGAAAGCGTAGCTGAAAGAAATTGATAAACTTCATCGAACAAAGCTTAATTTTGATAATGAGCGGCCCTGATCACCTATATACCGCTTAATAAAAATGCGAATTAACTAATGTCCGACAGAATTAATGATTCGCATTTTATTTTTAAAATATTTTATACAATGCAATGCGTGAAGTTCGTAAATGCATGAAATGCGTAAAATGTACGCAGTCAACATTATCAAAGAAAGGAATTCTGCTTAGGAACACGCTTTTTCTAAACTAATGGATTTTCACGAGTGGTTTTACGCACGTGGCATTGTTACATTCATGAAACGAAATTAGTTTAGAATTGCAGATTTAACGAAGTTATGTGGATGATTAATATTCATACATCCTGTTTTGTTACTACTCAATTGACTCCGTGATGTACTACCGTACTACCTTTCTTTCTATCCATCTCGTGTTTTAGAACTCATTCTTTGAATATTGACGCAAAGTAGAGGTAAATATTACGTGTTAAGTGCTCTAGAATTCACAAACACACACCTCTTCACCTCTTTTTTTTTATTCCGTCAAGCCATAGCGTCATAATCTGGACAACTTTAGATCGGCTCGAAGTTTATATGCTTATTGAATAAAAGATTTTTCTTATAGTCGTGCCAATTTAAAGTGAAAAAATTTCACAGAAATGGAAATGAGACAAAATACGAAAACAATATAAAAAGTTCAAAAAAAATTAAACAGAGAAGATAGTGACATTCAATTAGCTGATAACAGATGGGACAAATCTTGTTCCATTGTACGGTGAAATAGTTGCGTGATGAGAAGAACTGATCAATGGAGGGAGGAAGTGAGTTTAGAAGGAAGAAGGTGCGATATAGAGTGGTTAGGGAGATACTGGGAATAGCCAGATGCAGTAGGTAGGGCGAGCCGGTGGATATAGTTGATGCTATAAAATTCAACAGCGAAAGTAGTTCAGAACATTCAGAAGTAAAGTTATGGTATTGTGAAGTAATTTTAAGGCTGAAATTCTGTTATAACAAATATATTTTTTTAACTTCTGTAGGATATTTCGAGAGAAGACAGCACAGCATCAGAGGACATATTGCGTAAATAAAGGACACTATGTCTGACTCTTTTGGCAAAAAAAAATGAGGGATGCCATTATGGATTTTAGATTTGTTGCGGCTGACATGGACCAAATTAGGGAGCAATGTGAAACTATGTGAAGGACCAGGCCCGGAACTAGGGCAGGGACGTGCCCCGGGCGGCAGATTTCTGGGGGTTGCAAAATTTGAAAAGCTTATTTTAAAAAGTTCTATAATTTTAATTACTAAGTTATTTAGCAATAATTGTTAATTAAAAACAATAATACACAATAATATTAATAAAACTTCTTAATAGAAAACATGAGTAATTTCAACTGCCGCATCTCGAAGGAGGGAGGGGGTTCCGAGTAGGTAGGGGGATGACAAACTTGTCTTTGCCCCACTAACAAAATTTCTAGTCCCGGCCCTGGGAAGGATAGTAATCGAAAAGTAGGCCTGGAGTGCAATAGGATCTTTAATTTCCGTGAAACAGCAAAGAAGGCTTAATAGGGACATTTCTTTCTTTAACAGTCTGAATGTGGTACAAGTACTTGAGTTTTTGGGTCGGTAATAAAGCTTAACTATTTCATAGTCGCAGCTGTGGTTAAGGGTACACATTATTGGTGTTGGAGCATAAGGTGGATTTTGTTGTTCATGAAATAGTCATGATGCGGCATTTTCTTGGGTTTGAGTTTAGTTTCTAAGCATCACAACTCATGGCAGCTTGATTACGGGCAAATTATAGATTAATACGGTCAGAAGGTTTTTTTTTAATTTCCTTGTAAGTCTTGCAATTATTAGCATATTTATCATGCGGAAGTTAACGAGAACGATCAATTGATCGGGCTTACTTCCGTTTGATTGAGACAGAGCCAAATTTCAGTTGTCTCGGCACTCAGCGCTAAAAAAACGTTCTTATTGAACATTCGACGTTTAAAGAAGTGAACGACACATAAAAAAGCTTTATTTTCATGCTCAAGTATTGTTCCTCAATATTTTACCGAAATCAGTTGAACTTACCTTAGTTAGTATGCGTGGATTTAAGGAAAGTGATGGCTGAGAGGAGGTAATTGGATACATGTGAGGAGTGCAGGAAAAGTACTAAAATTAATGGAGGAGGAAGTACTCAGGCTGGTAGAGGGCATCACGGTAGTTTTCTTCCATCGGTGTCGTCTTCTACATTTTTTCCTCTTTTTCCACCTCAGTCGCGTTCTCTTCTGGCCAACTCGTTCTGTCGTCTGTGGAAGCGAAGGAATCGCGCTTAATTTTTAACGATCGCACAAGATGATTCCTCTCACTCTGAAAACCGCTGCTTTTTGCTCCTTCCATTACCAAGTCCCAAAAATCTCTTCTGAGTGAAACAGGAGTCGCTCATTTTTTTATAAATGTCTCATTCCAAATTATTGGAGAGTCTTTCCCTTTTGCTCTCTCATTTCCTTTCCTCCTATCTTCATATTTTTTATCATTTTAAAAGCCCTTAAGCCATCTCACAGCCAAACGACGTGGAAGTTTTTAAAGCTCTGCGCGAGCTTTTGCCGCGTTGGTGTCTTTCCCGAAATCCATTTCTTTTGCTTTCGCCTTGCATCTTCCACCACGTTGCTCATCAAACATGTTGCCTGCCTGCTTCTCCTTCTTCCTTTTTTATCTGATGATGTCGTGAATGCAAAGTAATGGAATCCTGAAGAAATCACTTCCAAATGCTCACTGGCTGTGTAGATTCACAAGGATTTCAACTCATGAATCCTACCAATCTCATGAATGAGAAATTCACCTGGTAAAAGTTTATTCCTCACCACTTGAGTTGCGAGCCTATCTGCCGAATTTTCTATTCGTGATTCTAATATTGTCCTGCCCACTTGATAACGCTCGAGTGATTCTTGTCAAAATGGCTTTTAGAACGTCAGCGAGGATTTGAAAGTCTTGTGATACATCCCGAGAACTCATGTGATGAATTTTGGGTGAAAAATTGTTGGGCGGTTGTTAAAATTTTTTTCAAACGATTGATTTTTTTGGAATAAGACTTAATCTTTTGTGATTTTATGGCTGATGCTATCGGATTAAAGAAATTTTATAAGATATCAGCATTAAGTTAGTGATTCTTGCAGGTGCATCATTGCAATTTATTTTTACCTCTTATTGTTAGATAGACTGCAATGGTGACAGATTTGTAATTACTTACGGTACACACATACACAAATACGTATGCTCCATCGCAAGCCAATCACAGACTTATTAGTGTACCTCACTTCTATCCTTGGCTATGCTCCTTCCATGTTTTGGTATCACTCTTCCGACAGCGTCATTTGGACTTAATTTGAAAAAGCTTTTGTGCTCTTAATATTTTTACCAGCGTCATAGCTTAATAATATGTTAACATAAATAGATTTTTCAGATGAAAGATTTTACTAACTCTTAACGAACATTTTCTATGCATTTAACGATTTATATTGGAATTGAAAATGAAGAGACGCGTATATTGCCGTTTCTTGATCCGTTTACAATTTCATGAGCTACTTGAACAAAATATCTGCGGAGTCAACCATTTCGCAGAAATGTTGATTGCTAGACGAATTCCTGCCGGAGCAAGTTGCCTGTTCTCCGCTATTCCTCTGCCTAGTGTGTGGGCCTTAAGTTTCGATGCTGTTAACACGCTTGTGAGCGATTCTCTCCTTCAGTTAAAAGTTCACACTGAACGAATAAATAAATAAGAATGTCACCATTCATGAAAAGTGGGCGACAACTTTCGCGTTTTAGTAAATTTACTTTCGATAGAACGGCTGAATAAATCAGGTATTTAATGGCATCGACAACTCGCGAATAGAGGGCGGCATGGCGTATTTTTATTTTACGCATACGAGCAAACCATTGCAAAAATAGTTCATTTAAAGTTTTAATTGAGAGGAATTCAATAATTATAAATAATTGAAGCTGGCATTAGTACCATTGATAAGAATGACCGATCTCAAAAATTTTTAATAAACCTTTCATTAAGTATATCCTATTATAAGACTTATTTAATTAAATATATACGCTTGATTTGCTTCTTACAGTTTGATTCTCGTTAACTTTTTCTGCGAAATCAAAAGGTTCGAGACTCTCTCGTCCGTATTCTGCTCTTTTTATCCCGTATAACGGTAAATAATATTTGGGAAAAAGCTTTTTTTGCTTCTTTTAACACCTTCAACCGATAAGGCTTTTTTATTTTATAATTTTTAGCTAATATTTTTATGCATTTTTTCCAAGAATGAATGATTTTTAACACTTTATTTGGTGGAAGGAATCGTCAATAAAATGTTTAAGGAAACATGTCCTGTTGGTTTTATTATTTATGAATAAATTTTGTGTTTCTAGCAGACTTTGTAGCCACAGTGTAGCCATATTGTCAATGCCAAAGGGGATAATTTACGTTTAAATATCAATTTACCTGCGGTTCATACTTATATTTCTATACTTTATCTTTAATTACTGCTTCATTATTCATATTTATGGTGAAGTCTCAAAAGTTATATTAATATATTTTCGAAAATATTACATGGCAGTATAATATTATATATTTTTCATTTCGACTTCGATGTTGAAATTTTCATGTGTCACCAGCTTGTTTGACAAGGTATACAAATGTTTATTTTTCGGTTCCATCGTTGTCGTGCAAATTGATTTCATTTTCGCTTTAGTGGATGTGTAAACTCTGAGCCTGTAGCGGTGTGCTTTTATTGGGCTTTTGTAATTATACTTCAAACTTAATAACTATATATTAGGCATCAGTGGCGCATCCAGGATAGGGACAAGGGGAGGGGGCTAAGTAGGAGTTAAAATTCCAGCAGTGGGGGTCGGAAAAAATTACCATTCTATCTAGAGTAAATTGGATACCCAAGGGGGGGGGGTTAAAGCCTCCCCTTCTCCCACCCCCATAGATCCGCCACTGTTAGGCATGCTATTTAACGTGTTGCATTTCTTAACTTATTTTGTCCTGTGTTGCGGTTTTGGGTTACTAGTCCTGAGCATATGATAACAATGCAAGCTTTTGGTCTGGCAGGTATTTTAATCATTCAACCCAGCACTCAAGAATTTCACATAGAAATGTCTGTATTTAACGCAGATCGTACCTGCACCTGACGATTGCTAAATAGGGTTATTGCCCTTCGCACCACTAAGCTATCGTTCCAACAAATTTCCTAAGGTTAGATGGTGTTACGATCCCTGGGTCAAGTCAAATGAAATTTTCACGGCAACTGTTGTCCTTTTTCAAACATGTTTTCATCTCAGTGCATGGCTGTTGTAAAGGATTTTACTGATTGCTTAATAGAAAACAATATTTCGCGAGATCGATGCTGAAAACGTAAGTTTCTCCAACCTATCATTCGTAGATAATCTCCAATTGTAATTCATCCACACATCGTTTTATCTTTCGTTCTTCTTGGTGACTTTTTGTCCATCCGAGTGCCTTCAAATTAAGCCCCTCTTCTTTCCTCAGTGTCAGGACCCGACCCCAAGAAAACAAAAGACCAATGCAATCAATAATGATTACGGAACTTGATGCCGATTCACGTTCTCCTTTCTCTCCGATTCTTTTGTTTCCTCCCAACTATCCTATTACGCTTTATTCTCTCCTTTGGGCTCTGATTTTTGATCCGCAGAGGTCCTACTCCGTACCCACATCCCCTTTCCTTCAGTTCCTGATACTCTTCACATTTTTCCCTTTTCTTCGCTTAAATCCGGATTGTCTTCCCCAAAACTTTCCTTCCTCATCCTTATCTCTCTACTGCACTCCGGGTTCTCCGGTTCTCTAGTCCCTTCGTCCAGATTTCCTCTTCCCGCAGCTAGGATGCGGGACAGAATTCACCCCTGAGCTGAGCATTCGTCCAACAACGTTCCTCTTACCTCAAAATCCTTTCCCTCCCTCCTTCATTCTGCCATAACTTCAAAATAATTTGGGTGAAAGGGAAAGCAAGCATAAGTCATCAAGCTACTGGAAAGCAAGGATATATATCTTAATTTTTTCATTGCCTCATCCTTCCTGACTTTAATGTGAGGCTTCCTCAAATTCATCCACTTGCAATATTTGTTTTGTAATACGCAATTTCATAAAGGCTTACTTTTATCGAAATATGATACTTTTATTTAGATTCTCTATTTACCCCTTTCTTCTGCTATCATTAAAAGCACCTCATTTATTTGTTCTGCACATAAACCTCATTCTGCTGTGTATTTCAAGTTAAAATGATGGAATGCATAAAATTTTTGGTCGGAATAAAATACGCTATAATATTAAAATTAGGATCAGAGAAATTCATTCATACTTGGGTACTTCCCTCCATTTTAACAATGTATGTGAAAGACGTGAATGTTGAGAGAATAAATGTAAGTTGGTATCTCTGATGCATGTATGGAATATCTCATGGCATATATGGCATGGAATTCTTGATACCATAATTGCCGATCGGGTGCTCGTAATTTTTCTCCAATGTATTCCGGTCTTGTGGGAATACAAAATTTCATCTTTTTTTCAAAGCTGTTATACCGGTACATTTGAATCCATATTCGGTTTATCATATTACCTATTTAAAAATTAATCTATGGAAATATTTCATATCCTTTTTATGGATAAGTTTGTATTCTGCTAACACTACAAGGCTGTAGCAAAAAAATCCTAAAATTTGACATAATGTGGTGATTTTTTAAATTTGAAAATTAACCTGTGTGGTCTTTCCAAAACGTAATTTCCACTCGCTTATCCCTTCATATTCAACTTATTAATTTGCATTGATTTGGGATTTGGATGTGAGAAGAGGAATACATAGACATTGCCGTTATACAGACCCCAATTTTAGTAAATTTGCAAATAAGTATTTTTGAGATATTGTCGAATTTGTGTATCAGAAAAAGTCAGCATTTCATTCTACAAAGGAATATTTTCTTTGCGTGCAACAATAAATGAGATATTAGATAATACTTTAACTTGTTTAGGTGGTACATTTCAAGCCAAACGTTTAATTTGCGGTAAAGGTAAAAACAGATTCCCAACTTTGGCACAATTTTCCATATTTGTAATATTTGAACAGATTTGAATTTTTTTGCAATACGTCTCTTACCCAAGGAAACTCATCTCTTACTACTTAGTGCAAGCAATAATAAATCATAGATATTTTTTGCGTTTCATATTTTTAATTTTCCAAAATATTGACGTATCGTTTTAAAATCGTTGCAAAAATATTATCATTGTTCCCTCTCTGTCTTATCGGCTAATTATGTTATTTCTTACTCAAATGGATGCATGAATTCATAAAATTATTCAAAACTGGCAAATTTATGAATCCCTCTCCTTTGCCTGCACCACCTATTTTTTTCTAATATTCGTGATTGTGACTCCACACGAATCCTCCCTGATTTCAATGGAAATTGCCTTCTGTAATGCTTCAATGGTTAGGGCTTCATAAGGATGTTACCGTAACTAAAGATTTCCTCCTTTCCACTGAGAAGTCAGTCCATATTCTTTTTACACATTCTGCCTCCTCTTTTTTAATGATTGTCACTTCCTATCCTTCCGCTACCAATCAATGTTTTTCCATTCCCTTGCGACCCTTCTCTTTCGTGTTCTTTTACGATCGCCCCGCTACCGTTTTGCCCACCGAATCGATGTCGAGGGGAGGGCGACGCAAAAAGAATAAGGGAAAGCTCACCCTCCATTCCAAAAACTCCACTCCGAAGTAATTATTCCTTTCTTCCAATTAGGAACTGGACGCTAATGGTAACGCCCCCGAATGCGATATATATTTTTTTAATGGATTCTCGGATTTATTAGTTATTCCCATCGGTAGATAATTTCTCTTCGCAGAGTGTAGGATTTCATCATCGGAGGAATGGGCACATAAAAGAAAAGTAATGAAATGGAATGAAGGGAAATGGTGTAGAAGGAAACCATTGCGGACCACTTAACGACCATTTTCCGGCACTTTGACTCTTATCGTTCCACCTAGCAATATAACGCACGTTAAATCTCGAATGTGTCATTGATTACTTTCCCACTTTAGTGGGAAATAGAGTATTGACGCCAAGATATCGCAGTTGAAACAGATATAAGTAATAAGTACGATATAGTATAGCTATCGTCAGCGGTAGTCACTTCTATGCATATTTTGCCTAAAAAGTAATTAATAAGAACACCGTGTTATACTCTATGCATATTGCTTGGATGCCGACGTCGGCGATCCTGATATACTATATTTTGAATTGGGTGGGGATATTTTTATTCTCAGATTCATCATATTAGTCAACATGCGAAGATTGATATGACGCAGCTTTCTTTATAATTCTCTTTTCGGGTAATCTTTTAATACTTATTTAACATTTCCAACTGATACGAATCAACAAAACATACTTCAAACGTGGAACAATAGTTTTGTGGAGATCTTATAAGATCTGCTTAAGAAATATAACAATAGCACCAAAAGAAGAAAAGCTTCCTTTCTCTTCCGAAGTAACTGTAATAATCAGCAAAAGAATCGCGATTTAAATAAAGTAACTTCATTACGTTTTTAAATGCCTCACTACTAAAAACTGCATGAAGGCTGTTGAATGGGCTGACATAAGATGTTAACAGAAAGTTTCAAACAGCAAAAAAATAATACTAATAAAGATAAAACTTAACAATGCGACTTAGGGAATGAAGAAGGTTGATTTGTGTAAGTTATATTTCAAGGATTTGGAGTGAGGAGGAGAGGTCCAAAATGGGATATTTTGGAGCCTAAACTTAGAGAAGTTAAAAAGGAGGAGATTCAGTTTAAAATACGGCGATGGTAGATGGAGAAACGAAAAAGGGAAATATTAAGCAAGATTAACGCGCTCGCCCTATCTTCGGTGCTATAGTCAGGATAATGAAAACAAGTTTTCACCCTTCATATCACCTCTGTAGAATATCAGCCGATGAATGAGTTGAAGATTTGTCCCAACTTCCCTTTGAATTTTCGGGATTGCATTTCTTAACTTACATGACATTATTCAGACCCTAGGAATATCTACCCCAGAAGTATCTTCAGGAATTTTCAGGAAATTGGAATCTAAAACTTTGAAATCATAACTTAGCGTGGACTATTTTAGGGACTCCACTTATTGCTGAGATACATATTAGCTAGTCATGCAGACCCAAGTTTTTGTGAAACAGGTGGATATAATTGTTTTTCGATGTGACGAAAATAAAGGTTTTTTTTACGATTTTACATGTCTGGTCATGCTGTATTTTCTTCTGTTTCTGTAAATTTTCTTCTGATCGTACCCACAGTGTTTCCACCGTTCCAGTTTGTATCCAAACCGCTGTAACCAGATTCCCTTTTGTCAATTCTGAACGAATACCCAACAAAATTACACGCCACTGTTTTTATTTTGAGAATGGATTTATTGTTAAGGGCCTTAGATACGATCAAAGGGCTCGTGGCGAAGTGGGGGATAATCTCTAGTTACGACCGATATTATTGGCAAACGTGGGCATGAGGATGGCCATAGGTTTTGTGCACTGGGGGGTTGATAGGTATTGTGGGTAAAGGAGAAAGAAAGTCGTGGGAAAGCCGCGGAGGATTGAATACAGCCAGCGCAGAGGAGCGCACGGCTCGTGGGAGAGAGCCCGAAAAAGGGTGACCCACGTAGAGTGGCAGGTTCGTTATCCAGGGCATTCTTTTTTATGGGGGTAAAGACTGACTGCCGAAGGGAAAAGAATGGGGACAGACGGACAGCGTGTTTTGAGCGAAGCTCGCGCGGGCGCGAGTACTGGTGTGTGTGTGTGCCTGCCGTGTTTTTGAAATTGAACGCAGTTCCAAGAGGCACGTGGGTGACCTATTATAATAAAAAAATGCTTCTCCATAGTGACAGAAAAGTCTTTTCTCATTGGTTTTAGGCCGTGGTGAAATGGCGGAATGCTATCCATGCCGATTTTTTTGGCGAATTTAGAAAACGAGAGAAGGAGATACACACGTCCAACGTACGGTATCCCATCTGACGGAATATGAGCCGTGCCATAGAGCCTTGTTATAATTCCCCAATGTTTTTTTTTTATTTTCAAATCATTTTGTTGTCAAACTTTCGGTGCAACGAATATTAGCTCAAAACAAAGTTAATTTGGTAAGCATAAATGAGACATTCCTGCATTCTGTAGCTCCATTTATCAGTTTAAATAAATGAAACATCGTAGCACTTTTTATCAGTTTGTAAGTGTTTTGATAGAGTGTATTTATCAATTTTTGTTTTCTGCTATTCTACTTCTTTCGTAATCAAGTTTCTGTGTTTGCACTATTTTATTGTTTTGGAATAGTTTCGTGGGTTAATTTATAATTCGTAAAAAAAATCTTCATTGGGACTCGCTGTGGTAACAGCATGCTGGATTTCCTGGCTTGGTGCTGGAGTTTTTGAAAAAAACTTTTTATCAATTTTTTTTCAATATTAATAATGAAAGACACTTCGTTTCTTCCACAAGTTTACAAAAATTTCTATTTTATTACCGGTTTCACTTTTATAAAATTAAAAAAAAATGGTGTAGCAGCCGAAAACTGTAATAAAATAGAAATTTTTATAAACTTTTGGAAGAAACAAAATGCCTTTCAATATTAATAGGGAGCTCTTCCACTACGTACGATCTTCAAGTTTCGATTCAATTTGTTGTCATTTGAAAGGTGATTTTATAATTGTTGCAATATACTGTGCCTTATTTTCTAAGTACTCAATGCGATAACGAACCACGAATTCTAATTGTTTTTATGGGTTCCTCTCTTCGATTACGTATCTCTTGTGCACTCAAATGTATTAAAATATTATAGCTTTTCTCAAATTCTAATGCTTTCTTCTAGGTCATGTTTCCGAAGCCATAACGTGTTTCCTGAGAATGTTCGTTGCATTTGATTCTTTAATTTTACGAGGTTGCTGGCCGTCCACCACAAATTAGTTCTCTGCAATCCCCTTAATGCTCCCACAGTATAATACTCAGTCCTAACATTATTCGTTCCAATACCTTTGGCTATTCTTTACATTTATGAACATCTTAAATTAACTCAATGAGATTCGTTTTTTTTTGTTCTTACGTTCATTTCATCGATTATTTTATTGCCAGCCTGGTCCAAAGAAACCACTTCCACTCTGGCCCTTCAAGTTATGTTTCTTGAGCGACGCATAAATTAAAGAAACTGGTATATGGTATACGTGGTGGTGATGATTTTGTGAGTCATAAATTTCGACTATTTTTTTGAACAAATGCATCATCAGTAATGCCGGAAGGAATGCGATGATGCAACTTGGGTGCGTGAACCACTGCAATCTCATCAAATAGCTAACGTATTTGTGTAAAATTATTCTTTAATTGGTACCATCATAAATGATTTCTGAGAAGAAAATTGATTGGGTCTGAGGCGACGAAACGTTCTTTTGTTGGGACAGTGGCTACCGAAAAATTTCCCTCTATAATGAATAACTAAATGTTAAGCATGTTTTTTTTTATGCCCAGTATTTAAAAACTTGTGTGTTTTTTATAGCGAAATGTGGAAGTCTGGTCAAAAGAAGGAACTCTAATGGCTCTCTTGCTCCCAGTTTATTCTCACACTCTTTTCATCAAATAATACTGTTGCATTGTTTCAAAGTGTGACTATAGAGAGGCCGCGTCATCTAGTTAAAACTAGCTCGAAAAATCATAATCGATCAGCAACTGCTTTCGGGAGTAATTGGCATTTTTGTGAACATTTTAAGCAGGCCAAAAATTAGAATTTCGGGATCTCCTCAAAATAGTCATTATATGGCGATGACCTCCTCCTTAGGCGTAAAACACTGTCGGCCAAGCCATTTCTTCAAATTAAGAAATTAGAAAACGTCACTGGGGGTCAAATCTTGTGAATACGGTGAATTTTGTAAGAATTGGAACTTTATTTCTATAATTTTGGCCAATGCAACATCATAGGTCTGTAACCGTGCATTGTCTTGTTGAAGGAGTAACTGTATCTGTTTCAAATGAGGATACTTTTCTTGATTTCTACCATCAACCTGTGCAATAACGATGCATTATACTCTCCTGTTTTCGCTTTTCTCTTTTCTGAGTAATTAATGTTGATTAGTCTGCATTCATTCCAAAATGTCGTTGCCACAACCTGACCATACCATTTCACCATCTTCACCTGCTTTGTAGCCTGTTCACCTTCAGAATTCCAGTTTTTCGGCTTTTTATTGTCTCTATAGTGTAGTGATGAATTCATATTTCATCAGCAGTTGTGTATTGATGAGGAAAATCCTCAGGATTGCGGCGGAAAAGCATCCGAACAGCCTGGTAGTTGACCACACGTTTTCGTTTATTCTCCACTATGAGCAAACGCGGCTGCCATATTGCCGAGATTTTTTTACACCCAATTTTTCGTGCAAACTTAAAGCGATTTTGCATTTCGCAATGCCTGTGACCTCAACTATGTCCCGCGTTTTGATTTGTCTAACACTTAAAACTATATCGTGGATTTTGACAGTCATTTCGCGGTTAGGCACTTCCTCAGGGCATCCGGAACGATGCTATTTTTTTCGATGTACGGCCACGTTTTATTTCATTTGTAAGTAGCAGCAAACAATATAGCAGATGCAACATAAGCTTTATGCTACTCAGTTTTGATCTCTTTCGGCGTTTACCCTTTTCAATACAACTGTTGATCACCGCACAAAACTCACTTTTATCCATTGACAAAAAAATGAAAGTTGTTCCCTGCAATCTGTAACAACAATGAAACTATGGCAAGGGTACTGCTGAAACTCTAGTAGCTGACTATTCAATAGTGCTACTAACTGGGTAAAATTAATTTTTCATATTTAGAATGCGATATCTCGGAAATTATAAGGACCTGAAATGTTCGGAGCGTATTAAGAATAGATATTTGTCAGCATTTGCTTGAACGTAACGTATAAAAATTTACATTTGGGAAAATACCATGGTACAACTTCCTATTTAACCGTTTGAGATACCAAAAATGTGGAAAAGGGTCTACTTTCAATACCCTAATTATTTATTGGTAATGAAATAATCGATTAACAATAAATGCATCACCAAAAATGAGCGGTCTAGTTCCTTATATGAGGTGGAGTACGCTAAATGGGTTTCTGAAGTTCATCTGATTGTGCACCATGCTTTCTGGGAAGAGAAAGTTGGTGGTGTTTTCCACATCCATTCCATCTGTGTTTTTTACGTGACACCACTACGTGGACCACCTTTCATCCGGCTCTTACGACCTTTCCGCCCTGGGTGGCCCCGCCGAGAACAATTACAAATACATCAGTCTTCTAGCTGTATGAGCCATTGAAACGCCCAATCATTTCTACGGCGACGAGGGTTTTCCAACTGGAAGGAGGATTTCCTATGACGCGCGAATATTTCCGATCATAAGTGAGGGTCGGAGTGAATATGTAAAAGGAAGACGTATTGCAGCCTCTTTTTCCTAGTTATATCCACCCTTCATATCCCTTTAATGTTTAATCTCTTAGCATATCCGTTTCTAAATAATTCCATTAAAAATCACTGGGGGAAGTACCTTAGGAAGAGGTCACTTATACTCTTATTAAAACGCAAAAATTAACGCGCTCCAGTGAATCCCGGTATAATTTTTGAACTTAAGTTCTAGAGGTGTAAAAGGGAGATTTCACCAAAAAGGTATGTTTCATAGCATTTAAAGCTGTTTCTGAAAATTTTTGTCTAATACTTCTTCTAGTCACTCGTGAAATTCATTTGGCAGGTGGATGAAATAGTGAAGGAGGGAGTAGGCAGACAAGGATCAATGCTTTATAATTTAAGAGCGCAATCAGTGAGCATATTCCGCAACTTAAAAACCTTTCTTCTGACCCTCAAGTTGATTGATTAGCAATAATTGTAAAAGTAAATTCAACATGCATTCCATTCAGTGTGTACGCAAGAGAGAGAATGCGAAGGTGGATTTGGATACTTATTTGGATATTTTTGAAGGCATGCTAGACTACTAATGAGGGTAAAAATCCCCTATCAGGGAACTTCGGCTCTTGTTCTTTCCCCTGAAATAGGGGGAAATGGCGAGGAATTCAGGTAAAGTGAAGAATGCCTCGATTAGACTTACGATGATGGCGAGATTTAGTCGAAACAGCCCTTTCAAGGCACAGAATGAGTAGGCAATACTCGAAGTTTGAGCTCTGCGGAAAACTTATCTTCATCTACATATAACACTGCAAGGTACTTATTTGGGTATTTTACACCTACAGAGGTGCTTGGCAGGTGGTGAACTATCACCAACATCCATCATGCACAGCACCATCCATGTGCATAAATGCACTGCGCAACATGGACGCTACACACGACACATACACCTGTAAGCTATGGAATAAATCTCTAGCCTAACGCAGTTGCTCGCGCTGGCCGCGTGGACCGACTTTTGATAGTTACTGCAGACGTAGCGTACATGCGAGTTTCACCCTATCTTTATCGTCAGTTTTGGGTAATACACGCTATATCGTAAGGTTTATGCCTCTCTTTTATGCCTCAGTCATCTTGGACGTCTCCCCTTTCTTTTCGAACGCTGAGTCGCTATTGAGCTTTTCTTTATCCATCCAAGGTTATCCCATGGAAGCCACCCAGCCCAATCGCTCTTCCCACGCTCAAGTTAGTCGTCTCCGAAAAACCTTTCCCCTCTGCTGAGCGCAACCCTTCGCAATATCCTGTCACGTTGTCGCCTGCACCTCACGACCACACATTTCGCTAATGAAATTTTAATGCGATCCGTCGCTACACGTCCGATTCTCCCACGCCACCCTTCCTCCCCCAGTCCTCTTTTTGCCACCTCCACCGTTCCATCCGCTCTCCCTTATATCCCTTCGCCATCGCCGGTATAATCCAGCCCAGCGCTACGGGCTCCCGAATTTCTGATGCCGAAAACACCTGGGAGTCGAGGACACTATCATTATTTTCTGATAAATCAAACATAATTCCCGAAAGTAATCGATAAAACGCTCGAGTACAACTTTCTAATTCCCACTAAGGTATACCTGTCTGCAAACTAAACTCCGTGGTACGACTATCTCATTTTAAGATATCGTTTTCCATTCTATGCAAAGAATCGCTCTGTTAACTCAATGTTTATTGTGCATACTCGGAATTGATCCATAGGGGTCATTTTTACCCTTATGTATACCGTTATCCCTTGCACTGAATCATTGTTCACCCATCCACGATCTCCTTCATATGTCGTGAAACCAGATATTGAGTAGTGGGTGGGTACTATGTAAATTATGATTATTTTCTGAAACTTATCGTATGCCAGGAAAAAAATATGACTGCGACTCCGAGAAAATTTCTAGTTTTTATTTTTAATTATAGCTTCGGAACGGGTGTAAGGATGGAATTTGTATTGCATTCGTCTCGTCATAACCGTTGGCCAAATTTGAGTCTGAGTGAGCGGCAGGTGCTACTGAATATGCAGTAAGAATTATGTAGGACCAGCCACTGAATACGATTCTCCGAATTAAGTTCTTTTCTGGTTTATGAGGCTACGAAATTCCGAGGTGAAATTGGAGCGTGGGTATATAATAGATTCGAAAATATACGCGAAAAAACCATAAAATATATTCTTTTTCAAATTTTATCCATATTTTTTGTTGGTATTAGTTACTCTCTAATGATGCAGCAGTGAGCAGAGGGGGAAGGGGTTGGATAGGCAGTTGAATAGGTAGGTTTTTTTTATCCTTATGCCCCGTGTCGGTAGGAAGGAAGTCGGCAGGGTGAGGACTTGGGGTTTGAGGCTTCTGTCGGTTTTATTCTTTTTTCTCCAAGGCATGAAAAATGATCTTCTCTCCCTCGGCATCCCCGTATATGATGCCAAAAGACGTTCCTGCGCAATGAATGACCCGGTTGAAGGCAGTAGGAGTTATACTCCCTCATCCTACTTCAATCCATCTCCCTTCTCCTGCGCTTTCCTCCATTCTCCCCACCTTTCTCTGGGGAACATATTCACGTCTTCCCTGGCCACATTCCTCATCGTTCCTCTCACTTTTTCGCCCCAAAAAAATAAAATAACACGTGGTCTAATATTTTTTTCCCGGCCGACGTCTATTGACGTAAGTGAGAAGTGAAAAATTGCGAGATACCAACTCCACAGGCTGCAAAAAATGTTTATTCATTCTGTTGATGTATTCGTAAGGTTTTCCTCCTTGTACCGACATTTTTTTCGCTAACGCAGTGATTCCTTTTTTAATTTTTCTACTGCGTTTGATGACGTAGGCATTTTGGACCGGGCTTGGCGTGGGTGAATATTACCATAGATTTCGTACAGTCGTCAGTTACACTTTTGCCTACGCTACCTTCTTCAAAAAGAAGCAATAACGTATAATAAGGAGGAGTGGGTACTTTTACTTAAAATCATGCAAATTAGGTTTTCAGTAACGGAAAGAAAGGTATATGTTTAAAGGATTTTCATTGTGTACCCTCCTTCACTACTACTCCTTCGCCTCCTGCCGCGTTACCATGTATATTCCACGCACCGATGAGATTTATTTAGCAAATGATTACATATTATAGAGATTTTTACTCTTCAAAGTCGTGTAATGATAGCATTATCTCATTATTACGTTTTATTTTACTTTCTCATACATTAGTTTAAATTGTATTGGAATTATTATGAAAATTTTACCGTTGATAATAATTTTACTGTATTATTTACATTTCTTTTACTTTCTCATACATTAGTTGACATTATATTGGAATTATTATCAACATTTTACCTCTTCTGATGCCTGCTTAGGAATATATTTGTACATCATGTTCTCTTTAAGTGACCAGAGCGTTATTATTTGCTAATTACAAGCTTTATTTATTGAAGGCTTGACTGAAATCAATGTGCACATATTATTGTGATATATATATCTACATCTACATGATACACGGCGAGCCACCCCTAGGGTGTTTGACAGGGGTGATCAAATACCAGCATACAGCATGCAATAGGATTCTCACATTCACTCCACAAGGTCCAACAGACGTTACGCATAATATCAAATTATAATACAACATTCATTCAAAGGCAAAACTTGCCAACTACTCATTAAGGTTTTCTACCCATTAAGCTAGAACATACTAAACATGTTGATAGAAATAATAAGGAAATCTAGAAACATGCATTAAGGTATAAATAAGTTAGTAGGCAACTATACCTACCAACGAAAACGAGACACCTAGGACGGGCTCGCGGGTTACACTCCTGGGGCAGGGATTCTAAGCGCTAGCTTTTTTCCTCTGCCCGCCGGAGGGGAAGGACAGGAAGGAACAAGGAAGGAGGCGCCGCCGCGATAGGAGCCCGACGACGCCTCCTGGGAGGGGATAGGGAAGGAAGGGAGGGGACGAGGAATCCCGCACCGTCACAAAGGCGGGCGGGTCCTACTACTAACGAAACCAAGCTTTCGCAATTAATGTTCTAACAATCTTGGAGGACCATTCTATGAGGAAGAACGATCAAATCGTTAGATAGGCAACTATACCAGTCATCTAATCTATTTGTAAGTTTCTAACGATGCCGTCATAGTCACTCATTGATCGTGTAAATAAAAGACATTCTGAATATGTCTGCTCTACAGTCTATCTCTCTAATTTTATTTATATGATCTGATACACCGTAGTATGATGGCGTTCGTAAGATATGGCTAATGTCAAAAATTATACTGCTCTTGAATTTATCTGATAGGTTTAGTCTATTTTTCAGTCTATGGTATGACAGAGATCCCCATCCGAATTTATCTAGCAATAATGGGTCAGTAACTCTGATATGGCTATCATAAAAAAAATTACTTCTCTCAAATGTATCTGATAAGATTAGTGTACGGATGACAGAGATTCCCATCCGAGTTGTTCTAAGAGGTCAGGTACATTATCAATCCTATAGTAACGACTTTTCACATACCTGGCAGCTCTTCTTTTCACGCTTTCTATCTCTGTTTTTAGGCCTATTCATGAGGATCCCATACACTGGCGGCGAATTCTAAATCGTGACTAACGAGGGAAAAGTAGCTAATTTCTCTCACGTTGTCATCGCATTTTTCTAGTATTCTTTTAACGAAACCCATGGTAATATAGTGGTGATGTATTAATTTGCAAAAACTGTGTAATACTTGTGAATTTGTTTGTAATTTTTTTACAAACGCGGAGCGGATGTGTGCACATTTTTTTTCCTTGTGAATAAATTACGACACCTCAAAATTAAATTGGGATATGTGCAAAAAAATTATCAGAAGTGCAAAGCAAAGTACATTTGAAAACCAAGCGATGAAGAGGAAGTGCATTACTTTTTTGGAGGTGAGAAATGGATACCTAATTGGATGTTTTAGGATACCTTGGATGCTAATTTTCTATTGTAGTATATTTTTTCCCTATGTGCTCGATTTTAGTGCATTTTATGCGCTATCTCGAATGTCTCGTTCTCGGTGAATTTTTCATAATCAGGGGTGATTCCTTCATTTTTTCCCTTTCATTATTCTCTCGTTTTTCACCATCTCTCAATTTCCGTAGGTGCGCGAAATATTATTTTTTCAAAATCCTTTTTCATCTTTTGCGCGTCGGAATTAATGAAGTCCCATTTCTCACCCCATCCCTTGCGCTAAAGGTTGGGATTTAATCACTTACGCCGGTGGGACTCGGGGCCTCAAGAGTTGAGCCCACGGTCAGAAAATTTCGATTGGGGCTTTTCCTTTTTATTATTTTATCCTTAGTGGAAGGTAAGGGAGCTCGGGGGTCTATTAGGCAGAGCACTTTGGTCCCGGGTTAAAATTTCTGGTGATACCTTCAGACTTGGACGGCATGCTCGGAAAATTGTCAGAAGTATCATCATAGGGAGCAGAAGATTTAAAATAGGTGATCTATAGTTTAATACAAACAATTGCACATCTTAGCAGTTTGGTGGTGGAGTGAGCGGAGCGCTGTGCCTTTTTCCCGACTTAAAATTGGGAAAAGTTAGCCATATCTGACGAACGCCGCTATACTACGATAGATCAGATCATATATTTAAAATAAGAGAGATAGACTGTAGAACAGATAGGTTAAAAATATCGTATTTTCCACGATCAATGAGAGACCATAACGGTAGAATTAGAGCTAAAAAATAGGTATGTTAGTTGACTTGTACTGTAGCCTATTAACTTATGTATTCTTTAAAGCATGTTTCTGAATTTTCCTTGTCTAGGCAAGTTTTACCTTTGCATAGATGTGGAAATATAATTAATTATTATGCGTAACATTTTTGTGGCCGTGTGGTGTGCATGTGGAAATCGTTTTTCATGCTGCATGCTGGCGATGGTTATCTCCCTGCCAACGCCCTATTCACACGCCTAATGAGATATAAGTACTAAATTAGCAAAGCAGTGACTGATATTATTTTTGCCTAATTTTCACAATTTGAATATAAATTTGTTGAATGGCAGCTTAATGAAATTGTAATGGTAGAATTTATTTTATTTTCGATATAATTTCGCTAAATTTATTATAATTAATCGGAGAAATTGCTTTTTTTATTGACGTGTTTGATAATGAGTACTTTCCATTGATACGCAAATTTGAAAAGTTTTGGTTCGATAAGAAGTAGAAAATTGCGATTTTGCGTTTATTCAGGACCAGGCTTCTTCAATAGAATGTAAGAAACAAATCCTTGCAGGCAAAGAGACCCGGAGTCTGTGAGTTGTGCTGATAAACAGTCATCAGTTCTTTTCAAAATGTAAAAATATGTCTCAGAACAAAAATTCTTGATATAGCCAAAAACGAGCTAAGCTGCTTGAAAGACTTCTGTACGATGAAGTATTTCCTTGAAATATTGCTCTCCATCTATCCCTTCTAAGTAAAAAAGAAAGCAGGTATTAGTCACGGGCTCGTTTTTATTGTAGGATTGTGTACTCAGTGGGGAATAGTAGGAAATTCGTTTCATCTCCCGTTTTATCTGATACGTGTAAACCGCTTTACTCTTATAGATTTTGGAACAAAAATGCCATTGGGTATCTTATTGATCGACCAATATCGAATGAGCGTCGAATTAAAATGGTTTTCTTTGATGTTTTAAGTTTTTTTTTGTAATTATAGGCCTTGAAATCTTCATGAGAAGTATACTTGTTTAGTCTTCTCTGGCGACATAATACCTCTTAATTTATCTCCGATTGAATAAGAGGATTACTTCATTCTGTGCCTCAATTGTGTTGATTTTTTCCAAATTCAAAGCCTCTCCATGAATAATTCACCTGTAATAGCCTAAAATGAAGAAATAAGAGGTTTTAAGGTATATTCACGTTGATGGCGGCATAAATCTATAAACATCCACTTGCCCCCAATCTGTCCTCAAGTTCTAAAAACAATTTCAGACGCTAAGGAGGACTTTAAATGGCCCTCCAAGCGATTTCAACCCCTTTTTAGTTTGCCCGTCTTTCGACACTCCCCTTTGCTTCAACAAAAAGGCTTTATTCTTCCTCCCCTCTCACTTACATCCTCGTTGACTAACCACCCTCCATAAATGTGAAGGGCATAAAACTAAAAAAGGACGAGGCACGAAGGCTTGAGTGCCAGTGAGACGGAATTAAAAGAAAAACGTTTTAGGGAAATATTTCGGCGTCAAACTACCAACAACCACCCGCAGCCTAAATGTATCCCTCCATCAGGTTTTTAACGTCTCTTGAATAGTCGTTCCAAATTCGTGCTTTCTTTCTTGTTTCCTGGTCCTCCTCCGCGGTCAATAACTTCTTGGAGGACCTTTATCTTTTGGTTGTAAATGGAGCCTTTATGACTCTGAACCCTGTCGAGATTGAGAGAGATCCTAAGTGTTAGGGTTAGCTGTGGAGAATGAGACAACCATTATTTGTTTTACGTTTAAGTGATAGTGATTGGTTGTGAAACTGCCTAAATTTGCCTTTAAATATTTACAACTTTAACATGAAATTAAGTTTGTGCTTGCTGCTATTTCCCTTTGAGTTGTCTCTTGCAATTAAGTAGCTCATCCCTTAGATTGTTTCAAATTCTATTTGAAACATTTGAAAGGGGTTTATGTTTGTTATTAGACTTATTGTGCCATTTTCTGAATGGTTATCAAAGGTAAACCAGCGTTCGTTGCCTCATTTCTGTCATCAAAGATACAGCGGCGATCGATTGTGTACATGTAGACGTCAAAGCATTTTTAATAGAAAATATAGCAAATTATTTGCTATGATAAATTGCCAAAATTTCTATACGCATTAATAAGTAGGAACGGTTTCTGCGAGGGAAATCTATTTTTTCAAAAGCTTTGTGTCCCAAAATGTGCTCAGAGAATCATATGTGAGAGACAGTTTAGAATTAAAGAGAGGAGTCGTAAGGCCGCGATAGTGGTGGTTAAATAGAACAGACTCGGTGGGGTTCAAGTGGCAGCTTTAAAATGCTACGCGTCTTCAGGAATTACGGCGCTATTACGAGAGAACCCCACTGACTGTGCTATGCAAGGACATATCTTGCGCAGTAAGGCCAGAGGAAATAAAACCATAAGGTTCCCGCTTAGCATGCGAAGGATCCAAGTTCGAATGGTCTACTCAAGGCACCTTGACTATTCACGAGGTTATGCGCCGCATCCAGTTGGTTTCATAAGTGACAAGATCAAGGGGGTGGCAGACGTAAATTCACAGGATGAACTGGAAATTCCCACCAGATATTTGAAGCAAAGAGGGTAATTTCGAGATAACTCGGCAGAGGAACCAGATGTGGAACGTAGTTTGCCCTCTCTTTCAGCTAAATAAAAATATCTCTTTAAAATCCAATTCCATGCATTTTAGGTACTTAAAATATCATTCTATTTCTTTTTATCCTATTCATGCACCACGTCAAATTTTTACTGAAATTTTGACCTGCGTAGTTGCTTTTGAGGAATCATATCTCTTCTCCTAATAGTGATAGATGCAGCATTCGATTTCATTCTACTCCCCTAAACTTATGAAATAATTTTTATACAGTAAATAATTGATCCTTTGTAGTTGGGTTTTACGTACAATTATGAGATCAGATAAGTATGATAACTTTTTTAATATAAGGCCTCGAGTCTTATTCTCTTCATTTATTACAGGAGATTTAATTCAGCCTTCGAATAATATCGTCCGTAATGATAAACAGAAAGGGAGACAGTAGTCACCATACACCAGCTATAGTGAGGAAGATGTGTTTGTGGATTGCTGAATGATTTCAATAATTTATTAGGCATCCAGTCTCTTCTTGTGGAGAGAAAATTTATATGAAGCAACTTTACAATAGCTGTTCATGATGAAACAAGAACTGATAATACTCCGCATTAATTTAATTCTAAACCCAACAGAGATTAGAAAACTCAGTTTACCAATTTCTGGTCACGAAGTCGTGTGGTGGTTAAGCAGATATTCGTTAAAATTTGGAATGGTTAGGTAACATGTATACCTAGTAGAAAACGGCTTTTTACTGTGCAAATGGCACTAAGTAGCTGAAATCCGGGTCGGTTTTAATAAAGCCTGGAATATTATTGGTCTTTTTTTCCATCAATCCATTTCCATGGTCAATCCTTTCAAGAAAAGACTACCAGAACTGTTTCCTATGTTTTTCATATTTTTAGTATCTATCTTGGTGAATCTCGTGGCGATTCCATGTCTAATGCATTACATTTTTTTCCTACCTTTTGTCTAACCTATGTATTGTTCTAAGCAATGTTCATATGGGTATCTGATTTTTCCTGCCTTTTTTGTTCATAAATCTGGATCACTCGTGGGTAAATCTTTATTTTAGCGTCGTGCGTTGGTAAGGCCTCGCTACGTATTAAACTTTGATTTTGTCGGTCCTGATACATTTTGAAATTCACACACGTATGGGTGAGGAATCAAATGTGTTAGCAAAAATACTTGCATAATTTTGTTTAGACTTGGAAGTTAAATGGATGATATAACTAATTATCCTAGTAATCCACACCTAAATAATGCAAAAACCGATCCATATTTGGACAAGCCAGTGTGAGTGCAATTTTCTTTGAATTCGATGTCCAATGTGAATGATGAATTTTTAAATTCTATCAACATTGGCTACTTGCTAGATAATTATAGCTCGTTGAAATTGTTTGCTCTCAAGATATTTTATGAAACTACCTTAATTTCTCCTTAATTTACCTTAATGCATAACCCTTTCCTTAAAATCTGTTACCTTAATCATCAGCAAATGTCCTTCACCTGTTTGCCCTTTCACCACCAAAAAATAATGCCACATTGCGTCGGTCTCCCATTTTCTTTCTTTAGAATTTCCCTGTTAACCCAATCCATCCTATGTGTCATATTCCATTTATAATTCTTCCTTCACTCTTTTAATTAAACTCCTCAACCCGTATTTCACCTTTCACCTTGTATATAAATATCCAACCTCCACACACCTCTCTGCGTAGGTAATGCCACTGAATTGCCCATACCCCGGTCGGTGCTTTACATTAAATGAGTATGGGGTATTACTAGTACTTGATTCATAATGAAAGGGTGGCCAAAGGCTTGTCATTATCGTGGGCTATGCATTATTTAATGATTAACTTGAGAGTAATCTGGATATTCCCCATCCGCATTAATTTCTTTTGTTAATAATATTCCGTTACCACAATTGTATTGAAGCATCTGTGAAATTATTTCTTGGCAAATCCCAAATTGGCATAGATAATTCAGCACTGAAACAGATGGCTGCCTAGAAACATTACTTAATACTTCATTGCTTTAGTTAGCTGATAATGCCTCCAATGCATCCAATATCATGGCTGGCATAGCTTACACCCGTGTAAAATTCTCCCCTCAGCGGGATCACATCATTTTTGATTCGTTATTATTGGAACACGAGGACAAAAATATCGGTCGACAATAGAGGCTGGCCCGAGATAAGAATTACATCAAGTTCGATCATTCGAGAAAATTTACTGCGTAGAAAATCGACAGCAGCATAAGAAAGGGAGTCTTTTTCGTGGCAGCGTTTCTCTCGTTCAGCCACGACATAAGGGTTTGGGGTTTCATAAATGTGATTTACACATAAGGAAGTGCGTCAGATAGCGCACGAGAGATAAGGGGATAAGCAAGCATGCCAGAGCCCAATTCGACTGCTGCGTCTCAATTTTATGAATCCACCGCGACCCCTCACGTCGTTGTGCGTATCGCCGGTCGTGAACCATAAAATAAACAGAGGAGGGAGAGAGACACGGAACGATGAGGAGAAAACACGAAAACTGAGCCCAGAGGAATTGCTTCTTCATTCGATCAAGGGGATCATATAGGGCATTCAAGCATTCAAGTTACGATATTAGGGAAATTTGGTCAAAGAGGCAGGGTGAAGAAGTTTGGAAAAATGTCGTCCGAGAATGGAAAAACAAAGCAGGAAGAATTGTGCGAGCGGAATGGGAATCTTAGGGGAAGGAAAAGGTTAACATAACGCTGCAGTATATCGCCCTGATGAATCCTATCATGGGGAAACGTTTGCTCCCAAAGCTCAAAGATGGCAAATTGCTCGCTCCCAACCCTACTTTGTTTTTTATTTGGTGGCTTATTACTAATTTAAAACGAGAGTTATCATCTCTGGGCATGTAAGGTAGGACTGTTTAAGCATATGCATGTATCTTATGCAGTACATCTGAGAAAACACCGACGTGAAATTAGAAATTTGAGGACCAGTCAAATATTTACAAGGGTCTACTCTCATGAAATCCTAAATGCTACATGTCCTGAAAATTTCTAGTTGAGAGAACAGTTTTCAAGAGAGTCAAGCAAAAAGAGTTAGGCAGAGTAGGAAGGTTGCGCCCTCTTTATGGAGGCACATTGCGGCGGTGGAAAGTTCAATGCTGGTAATGTAATCTCAGCGATAGGTCCTTCCATTCCATTTACAATTCGAAACCAAGTGCTATTTCACGCTTGCCATTCACTGTACTTTGGTGAAGAGATACTTAGAACGATGATAGGAAGGAATGAATTGCAATTAAATGAATATCGTGCTGAACGGAATCGCTTGTTTAATGAGTCGGTGCATTGATAAAATATATATTTATTCATAGTTTTATCTCCCAGCGGTTTTACCTACCTTTATCCTGGTAAAATGTGTATTTTCACATCGCATAGTTGAATAGAATAGCATTAAACGGTAATGGCTATGAACTTTACATTAGTTTACTAATTTTTATTCATGTATTATTTTGAATCTCAATATAAATTCCCCTCCGACTATGGAAGATATTTTAAATCAATTGTATCATAATTTCCCTTATCGATGAATTTTATTCGAGAAAAAATAATGGTACCCATGCCAGTTTTCATGATATGAATCTTTTAGTGATAATAAAGAAGCTAGTACTCAAATTTCATCAGTATACTGATATGCAATCGATATTAAATATCATAAACTGGGTTGAAAGGCCAGTTACTTCCCTTGAGCTTCTTTAATTATTCCAAATATTTTAACAAACATAATAGCGAACCGCCGGTGCATCACCTAATATGGGGTTTTGAATTACTTTATTAAAATTTCTCAGTAGTTTCTACTATATCCGGACGGGTACTGGGTGCCTTATTGTTTACCTTACTTTTTTATACTGTAACGTGAATAGAATTTCCAGTGTGCGTTCCCCTTGAGTGTTTTTCTGCTCTAATGAATGGTTATTATTTTCATTTGCATTCGATGGCAACATTTTCTTAAATAAGCCGATTCTCACCCAGGTTCTCTTTTTCAATAAGTTAGTGTTTTCTACTGCAAGCTACATCGGGAAGGTATGGCAGTTTCCTCTTAATATCGGGCTCAAAGTAAGTTGTCGTACCGAACTGAAGGCCATCGGTGGAACTATTGCAATTTTATCTC
Source organism: Ischnura elegans (assembly GCF_921293095.1). Taxonomy (NCBI): domain Eukaryota; kingdom Metazoa; phylum Arthropoda; class Insecta; order Odonata; family Coenagrionidae; genus Ischnura; species Ischnura elegans. The sequence continues at coordinate 62,685,406 of NC_060252.1, forward strand.
TGGTATAAAGCAAGCTTAGTGGGAACTCAAGGAAGAGAGAAGCCCGAGTCTGAGAACCATGGAACAACCAAGCACTGGTTGTTTCGTAGTTGTGCGTGAAATGTTCGATAGTGGATATAAACTAATGAAAAATAGATAGCAAATATTTAAAAAATCTAAGAGGGTGCGATGAGCTTCTGATTTATACATAATGTGAAGTTACACACATTGAAATTTAATACAACAACCTCAGTTTCACTACTCCCTCGGAATTTTCTGATTTTTGGTACACCGCATTATTCGTAATATCAGGATTCCACGGCGAAGACTGTAGAGGGACTTCTTACGGCCTGGTTACACGATACATTTACGCGTAAGAGTTAATGTCTAAATGTGTGAACACGTGAATGAACGCCAAAACCGCGAAACCACTCAACTTCTGCAAACGCATGGACAGAAAATAAAACATGTTCTAATTTGGTTAATGAATTCGTAGATGTTCTGTTCTGGTCCACCGAAAATATTCACGCATTCACATATTAACTCGTATGTGTTTATGTACCGTGTAACCAAGCCTATAGATGGAGAAAGAATTGGAATCGCAGGGAAAGAGGAGAGAAGTATATAAAAGAGAGAGGGTTATGTCATGCACTGAGAAATAGGGAAGAAAGGAGAGACGTGGATGGAGGATGAGCCAGGAAGGGGGGAGAAAAAAAAAGGCTTGCCGACGCAAAAGCAATCGGATACCGATGCGGTAAAGCCTTGATAAGGCGGACGATGCGAAAACAAGGGGGTTGGTCGAAGGTTTTGCCGAGAGGGGAGAGTAGAGATGGTAGAATGGCGGTAGACAATGGGCGCAGAAGGTCGAGGAAAAGGGAAAAAAAGGGTTGAGTCTAAGGGAGCGCAAAAAAGAGAAGTGGTGTGGCGCTAGGGGGAGCGTATGGAAAAGGGGTGGAATTCCCGTAATTTTGGAACCCGAGGAAAAGAGACGCCCTTGTCTGAAAACCATTAAACAACCAAGCACTTCCTATAAAATTTAATGGTTCTGCGTGAAATCTTGGGTTGTGGATATGAACTAATGAAATATGGATACCAAAATTTTTTTACTCAAAGAGTTTTCTGATGGACTTACTACTATGCGGTGAGGTAAACCAAATCAATCGGTAACACGAGTGAGTTTCTAACATTGAATTTGAGGGGGTGAGAAGCCAAGGAGTACAGGTGATTTTTTTCTAAACATTGTTCGGTACGGAAATTGATAAAAGGAATGTACAAAAACGTGGCCAAGGGATATTAGTGAGTGTCTGCCTTGTGCTGACCTTGAGTGGAAAATCATATGCACCACTAAATGTCTAGTTGATATCTTTTGTTTTCCTTACTTAATTTCTGTACCTAACTCTGTTTACGAAAAAAAATCACTTGTACCTCTTGTCTTCTAACCCCCTCTTATATATTTGGATGGTTCACTATTCTTGCACGTTCTAGCAAAACGCCAATGAACAGCCGATTTCCAGTTTCTAACCAATTTTTGAGCTAATGTCGCTCGAAAATCCGATTACTACGAAGGAATCCTCAGAAGTGGTGTAGTCGTGTGGCGCATGAGGAAGCGAATGGAAAAGGAGTGGAATTCCCGTAATTTTGGAACACAAGGGCATAGGTACTCTTCGGTGAAGTCAACGGAATCAATCAGTAACGCGTGTGAGTTGCAAGCATTGCAGGTACATTTCAATGGTCTACCGATCCAGTGTGTTCTAGCAAAAGACATTGAACAGCCGATTTGAAATTGCTAACCAATCGTCAGCATTTGTTTTAATGTCGATCGAAAATACGGTTATTAGGAATGAATCTTTTTAGTTCAGTTCTCATGGCTTCTGACGTATCGAGCTTGACAATAATTATCAGCATTGTATTTGTAGATTAGTTGTGGCTTGGAAGTTTTGTGGGGATATTTTTCATTAATACCGCTATGTCAGTTGGCCTGTGGTATTGTAGCATGCGAAGAACCGCGTGAAAACGTTTTAGGCCCTCCTTATTGAGTTTTGAATCTGAAATTTTTTAGTTGCATAGTATTATTTGATGAGTTGCTATGTAATGGCTGCCAGAAGATATTTGTTATCACTAAATTGAGTGACATACCATCAAGGAATTCGAAGAACCTCTCGATAATATCTTTTCACTCGCGCGCAGGAATAGCCTTCCAACTGCCTCCTATTATTTCTCAATTTCTTTGGCGTGGGTGTTTGGCGAAATTGTTTGGGCTTACCGATTGAACTCTTGAGGGAATTTGAAGCCTTTCCATCGCAACCAGAAACCTATAAAAATAATAATGGTCATTTCTGAGTACAAGGGACGATTGGCTCCAATTCCAATCGACTTATTTTTCTCATGATACCAGAGAAATAAATCGCGAAAAAACTCGAGGAGATGCGGGGTTGACTTATTGACTGGGGAGGGAAGGCGAGATGCGGAAGTCGAGCGGGAAATAAATGTCGACGGAAATACATGGCAGGGGACTGTGCTGTGGCTGCCGGAACTAATTGCCTGGCGTCCGCGTCAGGAGAGGGCGCACTTCGAAATTCCGTAGTGGGTATAGATATTCAGCCGCCAATTGAATTACCCTAATCACAATTAATGTATATTTATATATATATAACTATAATATCATTATCATCATCATTATTAGTCAACAATGCTAGGATTGGTTTATCGCAGATCTCCATTCCTCTCTCCCATACGCTTGCCTTCTCATGGCGACGTATTTCTTCTCTTTTACTTACTTTATAACCTGTCCTATGTAACTCATTCGGGGCCGTCCTTGGCCTTCTTACCTCCCAGCTGCATTCTACGATTGTATTCATCAGGCCATCATGTCTCAGTATGTGGGCCGTTAGGTTACCCCGTTTTCTCCTTATGGTTTTTAGAATATTTCTGTTTTCTCCCTCTCTTCTTAGCACTTCCTCATTACTTACTCGGACGATCAATCTTATCTTTATCTTTCTTCGGTGGCACCAAATTTCGAATTGATTTCATGAGAGTCGATCAGAAATATTCCTGTTAAATGACGTTAAAGTAAATGTTTTAGATAAGGCATGATTGCAATTTATTGAAGGTGCATATCTTTTGCAAAATAATCGTTATTAAATGGAGTAACCTGGTTGTTACAATTGTTTATGGATATATCTTAATGGCTTAAATTAGCTGACATTAATTCATTTCACTTTAGCTGAAGACGATTTACGAATCGGCCTTGGGAGTGTTGATACTGTAGAAATATTTAACGCTGTGGAAATGCCGAGAAGACTTCATCAGATCATTCCAAAATTGATTTCTTTCGTCCTTCCCCATTATCTATTGAATATTCTCATTTTTTCAATCGAAACATTCACTTTGTACATCAGTCTAGTTTCTTTCTTGTTTTTGTTCTGATCATTGTCTGTAAGGTCAAGGAAATCGATTATGTTTTAGTTTATTTATATTTAAGTTTTTTTTATCTTTTACATAAGCATGATTATGCTACAATTTTTTTTAACAAACTTAGAGGATAATTTATTATTGCTCGCTGGACCATAGTTAATTCCTTTCCATGCGCGCTTCAAAAATCAAATGAAAATATCAGTTTATCTGGTTAACTCTATCAAATTTTACTGTTTAGGACGCCATTATATTTTTAATTCACTACTAATGAATTGGTATTTTCTCACAGTCCTCCTCGCATGTTGACAAGAGTTAATTAAATAAACTTTGTTTGTTGACCCAACTGAATAGAGTCAAATGTCCTCTTTCTCTTCCCGCAACAACGCTTTTCCTCTGAATTTTGTTTGAATGCTCTCATTACGAGGAAAGTGTTTCAGCTGAGCCGAGAATTTACATGATAAAGGAGCAAGTCAAAAAAAACCAATTCCCAAGAAAAAAACATTACTAGCATTAAGGAGGGAATTCTTTTTCATCGTGCTAGTAGTGTTGAGGCACACTTGACTAAAGTGTAATTTTCATACGTCAGCGTCTCTGACAACGCGTTGGTTGCCTCTAACCCGAAATCGCAATAAATATAAAGGTTTCGGTTGTTATAAGACAGAGAAAAATTACGGTGTTGACAAAACGCTACCTTGGTTTGACAAGGTTCTAACTGACATTTTTGCAAAATTTGGTGTTTTCACTCAAGATAACTAAGTTTATGTTTCTCTATGTGTTGCACCGGTTTTTATTCCTCTATGTAAAATAATAAAAGTTTTAGAACAGTGACAAAGTTCCAACTGCAAGGAGAAAAACTAATATTTGGTGTGACAAGGTTCTAACTGCAGTTTACTTATTTTATTACTCATATAAAGATGTAAAAAAATAAACAAAATAACATATTTTCTTAAAGTAATAATTACTAGTGTATCTAGTGGATCACTAGTGTATGTGCCAAAAATAAAAAATAAATTCCTATTAATAATAGAAATAGAGCAGTTTAAAACTTTGACAAGGTTATTCTCAAAACCAGCTGATGGTCAGTTAGAACCTTGTTAAACCAAGGTAGCGAAAAGTATCCCTTTCGGCCAGTCTGAAACAAATTTTGCCACTCACTTTTCATTAATTAATGATCAACTCATTGATCTAATGAGTTTTTCAAGAGTGTAAACAGCTATGAACCACTCCAGGACTGGGAGTTGGTGACGGCGGTAACCCGATCGGCTGGAGCTCATGACGCAATAAACTTACCTCCATTAGTGTTAACTCGTCGAATAGTTAGCTTTTAGAGAATTTTTCCTGAGAATAGCTCTAAATGTAGACAAAGGATTGTAATACGAAAAGGTAGGGGCCTTTTAATTTTTTTACCTGTATCTGATTCGACAATACAATGAGAATGTGAACGATCCTATTGTGTGCACGGAATTCTGGGTTGCTTGAATTCATCTTAAACCTTTTTGGTCCGCAAAGATTTCAATCGTGACATTTTATTAGAAAATGCGTTTTGAGGCAACATGTGATGCATAGGTTACAAAAATTCTTATATCGAAGCGATTGCTCTCATGCTTTCCGAGATTCCGTTTGGCGACCAATAAGTCCCTATGGATTCCCGAACGGTTAGGGCAAAGTTCGTTCAAAATTAGGAAATCATATATTCCGATTATGAAATATTTTATTTCTATTAAGTATGCCTGTGAATATTCTGCATGAACTTTTGAAAGTTTTCTTGTTAAATATTGATATTCAATGGTTCTGGTAACCTACCAGATGGCCTTAACTTGTGTATTACGGCCATAAGATGCAAATGTAAACAAGAAAAAAAAGAATATATAGTTTTTTTTTCAGATCGTCCACCAACTTCGCGCGTAGTTAAATTTTACTATATATTGTTTTTATTAATGCTGTAATATGTTTCATAATTTGAAAAAGTTAAATTGTAATAGTTATCCTATAGCTTTGCGCTACAAGGCAACGGTAATGGCAATGTCATCGATAGGTTTTATCGCAAGGACGCAAGGAGAGAACCTTAGTGCTCATAGCAAGTTTCACTTAGATATGAAGAAGTCGCAAAACTTCTTTTAAAAAATATTCGTCATGTCCTGGAGTTGAACTTCAGTCTTCAGTAAGTAGGCACTACTCAGGGCCATTTCTCTATAGAGTAGGTATCTCAATGAGCCAGTGCTCTAGTATATCTCAATAGGCATCTCCTTTAGTGTATCTTAGAGTCAATCCTTTAGTGTGCTGCAGAGTCATCGATAGCGTCATCGCTAGTGGAGAAGCTTAGTACTTGTACCACTGTTCACTTAGATTTCAAGAAGTCGCATCACTGTAACAAAAAATATTCGTCATATCCTGGAGTTTTACTTCTGTTAATAGACACTAATTAGTGTCTATCCTCGAACTCTACTCCCATTCATGCGTGTGCATAGAAACTGACTGTCCCTAGCTTTGCGTTTCCTCGAGGAGTTGTTGGAGCTAATCGGAGTTAGCCGAATAATATTACTCATAAATAGCGAGAAATATTCCTTAGGTAACGTACTTCCATTAATCATGATATTCTCGATTTTTTTTACCAAGGGCACCTAATCATCGGTCTTAAGTGATTGCTTAGTATGTAAATAACATTGCTCACTTACATGCTGAAACCAGCCTTGAGAAATCTTATAGTGAACAGTGCTACAATCCAACGATAGACGCAATTTAATCAGTGGCTTTATCGCGAGAAGATAACCTTTGTGCATATAGCGCTGTTCACTAGGAGCTCGAGAAGTCGCATAACTTTTTAAAATAAAATTCGTCATGTCCTGCAGTTAAACTGCATTCTTCAGTAAGTAGGCGCTACTCAGGGTCAATCCTTAACTGTACCTGAATAGGCCAATTCTGTAGTGTGCTGCAGAGCAACACCAAAGATAATGTCATCGATATCATAATCGCGAGAACAGAAGCCTAGTGCGTAAAGCACTCGGCTCTTATTTCTCAAGAAGTTGCGTCGCTGTTACAAAAAATATTATATCCTGGAATTGAACTTTTTCCTTCTGTAAGTAGGTACTTCCCTGAGCCAATTCTCGAACTCTATTCCCTTTGCTGCGAGTGCATTGAAGCTGGGTAGGTTCCTACCTTGGCGTTTTCCCGATGGGTAGTTGGAGCTAGTCGGAGTTTGAACGAGAGAGACGGGAAGAATTTCTCCAGCCCGAGCGTTGGTGGGCATGGAAAACCGAGGACTTCCTAGTCTGCGCCGCTTCCCGTTTATATACCCCGGTCCCGAATCTTCCCATCCTTCCTTTTCCCACTTCTCTCCCCTTCACTCCCCGTCCCCAAAAAACCCATACGAACTCCGGCTAAGGTCCACTTCAGCCCTCGACAGAGAGAGCAAATAAAATGATGAGTTCCTTCTTCCTTCCTCCCCCATACTCTTCCTTCTCTCTCTCTCAGCCATTTCCACTCGAAGCACAATCACCAAACGATCGATCTTTCGGTGGAGGGAATAGATCGATAAGCGTGGACTTCGCGGTCAGGTGAAGTTACATTATTTATTGGCGGAGAGGGGGTCGGAAGTTTTGTTTGCAGTGTCCGGATAACAGCAAACATACAAAACCTCATATTTTCCGAAGAAATCACTGCGAGTAGAATTAAGGGTTCAGCTCCATGTCCTCTCTCAAGGGGGATGGCTTCCATTTCCCATCTTTTCCCATTTCTCAGAAGTGGTCAAGACCTCTGGATGAATCGGATAGTGTTTCATGGGACAAATCACGGTTTGACGAGAAAATAAATCCTGGAGGTCCCGCTGACTTTCAGTTTCGTTCAATTATTTTTTTTGCCTCTGGAATCGGATTTTTATCAAGGTCCTGGTGACATTGACATTCAGAGCAAATATTTGGTAAGTATCAGTAAAATCAAAACCTTAGCATTCAAATATTTATGTGCTAATTGATGAAATTTTCATCTCTGTGGTAACATTTTAGAGAATAATTTTTATGATTAAAGCGTCAATCACTGTAAAATGTTGCAATAGTTTAAAGTAAAGTAGTTTTATAAATTAATTATCTAGTTCTGAAGGGGCCCAATTAAAAACGAGAAACGGCTCGCAGAGTGGTATCTTTCGTTCGAGACCCATTTCCGAAAGAATGAAAAATTTATATTAAGATGAAAATCAATAAAATCGATGCCTTAAAATTTAAATACTCAAGTCCTATGATATGAAATTTACATCTTTGTTGTAAGACTTTAGAGAAAAAATTTCCATTATAACACGACATGTACTGTAAAGTTTTGCAATAGTCTCAAATCATAGGTATTTATATAAAATAATTCTCAAGTCCTGAAGAGGCTAACGTAAAGATGCGAAAAGTCAACTAGGTTTGTGTATTTTGTTCGTGACTAAACGATGAAAGAAAGAAAAAAGTATAATAAGATTAAAATTTATCTATTCATATTTCACTTACCTACTCAGTGATTCAACCTGAAGCACTGACATGAGGGCTAGGATCGGAAAAAGCTGGCCAAAGCATTAAATTATTTTAGTTTTGAGGTAGGTAATTGAAAATTTTGCCTTCAAAATCGAAAATAAAATGTGCTTGTCAAATAATTTATTTCTTCCTATGACCACACATTATCAGAATATATGGAGTAAAGGTTGAATGAATTTTGCATAAAGGACCTCTTTTGATATATTGATATTTCCATTTTTGACCTCATGCTAAGGTACAATGAAGTACTTTGTGGAAAAAATAATCACACATTTCAATATGCAGCACTTAACGAAGGTTGGAGTTGAGCATGTGATGTTGGAGTCCACACAAAGCCATAGGTCCACCATAGGAGGCATAAGGCATGAATTCCTCACATTAAGTATAGAGGGAGTTCATGTCCCATGTATCACAAACTTAGAGAATTTTGATTTGGGTTGTTTGATGGCTTCGCCTACGATAAGATCACCCCTCGACCAACAGCCAAGACCTCTATCTACTTTGCTACCACGCCCCCTTGTTTATGAAAACAGTATACATAATTGAAAAATATCGTCTGAAATTTAGATATGCGGACAAAAATTGCTTTTGAAATAATTGATGGCGTGAACAAATTCGAGTTGGTCAATAACATGCTAAAATGGAGCTTAAGTAAATTCTCTATTGTATGAATTACCAATTAATACTCTTTTCAACTAATCGAATGAGCCGTTGCTGAAATTACCAATTTACCAATTTGCACTACCTTTTGGTGATTGAAATTCTTGGAACTTTGTAGGAAGTTAGTGGTACATTATCAATTTTTTTGTCATGCGAGAGAACCACCCTTTAACTCTGAAGCAGGTTTATGTTGGGAAAAATGTGAAAGAGTATATCCCGAAGTTTACTACACTAGCGCATACTCAAAACAAGCTTCAATACTGCTTGTTTGATATCGATATATTTCGAATGTTAAATCTCTGTATTTTACCTCATCACGGCTTAACCCAGCAAAGTAATAATACTAGCACAATAAGCTCATAAGAACTTACCTTGTCAGCTGTTTTAACCCTAAAACTTAAATGACTTCGAATGAGAGCTATAAATATTATCTAATCTAATTGTAAGAATTCACAATATGCAATTCGAACGTCAGCAATCTGGTGAAATCGTTGTAATCCGTTTAAATGCATTCTGAAAATTCGTTTTATGAGTGATAATCGTGGAGAAAGGTAAATCTTATAAAATTGTGAGTTTATTCAAAGCATGAGGAATAGAACCGGACTATTTGGCTTTTGTAGAAAAATTACGACAGTTAGCTCCTTAGGATATTCGCATAATTTCAGAAGTATTTAAAAAAGAATTCAATTGCTGAGTGACTTCACTCTTACATTTTACCTCTGTTCTAATTTTAGGGACTTAAAAGTTTTCTACCATTACCATCAAGCTATTAAGACTTACATTCATAAGGCTCTCCAAGAGTACTGGTTGAGATAATGTGTTTTTTTTTTTTTTTTTTTTTTTTGACTTGACGGCGCATTGAGAAACTAAGAAAATAGTTCTACTTGCTAAAATATTCCACAAGTTTACATGCTCAGATGTTACACCAGTGGACAAACATTGGCGTGAAAAGCTGGAATTGTCGTAGATTTTGAGAAGAGGAATGGGCAAAGTTGGTGAAATGCCTCTCCGTCGGAACTTATACATCAATCGTCCCCTTTGCGAGGTAGTTTGTCTCTATGCCTATATGTTTGCCGAATGCGTAGCAAGGAATTTTCTTTCATGATGAACAAAATATATCCTGTAATCTGAAAGACATCACATACAACGAATGGGGAATAAATCACTAGTTACGATCTTCTATAGGGTACGAAATCAGTTTTTCATTGTGATGGGTGGCTTTCTGCTTCATCACTTCTCGAGCCGGTCTAACCACTGATAACAAGGGATCGGAGATCTATTAGCACTCGTGAGATACGACTTGCAAGAAACTCCCTAGGAGAGATGTAACTAATAAAACTTCCGAGTCGAGGTGCTTGGACTGAAATAATAATTCTACCCACATCTGGGGCTATAAATTGCATCGCAATTTCATTCCAAGCAACAAAATGGATTTGGTTCTAGCCTGATTTGAAGACGAAAATAAGCAATTAAAGTGGACAATAGTCTGAATGCGAACTTTACTCGCGCCAATGCGGTTAGTAGTCGCAATAACGCATTATTATTGGCGTTGTTATTGCGAGTAAACTTTTTAGAATAGTTCCCTTACACTAAATACTGTAGATTGAATTACATTCACAGTCACGGATATGTAATACATATCTTTGCGACCTCAGAAAATGGAACCATGGCGAGATAGCATTGGAAGCTTGGAAAATTGAATGCAATTGCCGTGAATGCCCTTCGACATTGAACTTCCCGAGCAATATATTAGTTTCCAATCAAACTTAACCGTTACCTTCATCTAGAATCTTGCCGTGAAGATACAAAAAAATCTCTCAGGAATCATGGTGAGTGATATTTTTTTTTAATATTTCTGGTTCGTCCACCACCAACCTAACCTATTCCAGGGAGATTCAATAAAGCGTGCACCAAAAGGGGCACCGCGGCGAGACGAATCTATAATTGAATCGTAAATCTCGGCAGTAGTCAATGGCAGAATGAGCGGCGAGCAATCTAAACGAGGTTGGCTGGGAGGCTGCGGTCCTTACTCCTGGTTTTCTCGGTCGCACCCTTTCTCTTCGTCGGCGAGAGTCCCCAACACATCCGCACCTGAAATTTCGCGGAGTATTCCCAATACCTCATTCCCCTCTGACGATTTTTTTGGGGTATCGGGTTGGAGTGATGGCTAGTGTGTTGGCCCCCCCCCCCCCGCGGGCTCGAGTTCAAATTCCGGCGATGGCAGAGGATTTTCAGAGACTGCCTGATCCGTGCTTGAAAGTTGTGTGGACGACATTTCAAGCGCAACTCTTCGTCCATCGGATGGGACGTTATGTCGTGGTCCCTTTGGTGACTTTCATTAAGAGCAGGCTAATGTCCAAGCCGGAATCACCCTTCCCTCATGGCGCTAGTTACCTTAGCTTTCGGTCGCCTCCTTGAAGTACAACTAGTTGACACTTTCAAGAGTAGCTGTTTCTACAATTTATTCAAAATGCTAAAATGAACAATAATTATCAGTAATTATCACAGGTCTTGTTTTTTCAGGGTGTGCAGATGTGTAAATGATGAGGATTTAAAAATTTAATCGTAGGCAAAATAAACATTGTCGTTATAACAGGCATCTTTCCGTTTAAGCTGGTTTCACATTTAACATTAATCTAATCACCATTGCCTTTATTAGATATCCATTTTAACTCAGTATGAAGCCTACTATTCGTCATTCTAACCATCAATCCATTTCTCTTCCTTTCCAACTGGCTCATCCAACTTCCTTTCTTCTATCACTTATTTCAGCATCCCCTCTACCCTAAATTACGTTCCAACAACGCTCGCCGCTTTCCTTTTATTTCGTATCGCAGTTTTGTTTCCTACCCAACTATATCTCCTTTCTCAATCTCCGCGTCCACTTAAACATCTCTATTCTTTTGCTGTAGAAAAAAGTGTTCACTAATAATGGAATACATAATATTCCGTAACTCGAGAAAACTCTGTTTTTCCCAAATTTCACGAGTAGATGCTCACCCTACTTCATCTGGAATCAATTTTTGTCGGTGTCATTGCTAGCTCGGTCCCAAGTCATCTCGTCACAAAGTAGACGTAAATGAATAAGGAGAAAATTATGAAAGCTAACTTTTTCTGTAACAAATTCGTTCTAATCGACAAAATGTTTCGTTATTTTAAGAAATACATGTTTTTTATAATTGACTATGCAAACATTAAAACCTTTATAGCTTCATAAATTGCATTTGAGCCTACCGAAGCCTGCACAATTTAATTATTTACAGTTTATTGGCGATCGATATTTAGAGGGATGCCCATTAATTGCATATTTTCTGTTTTCTTCTATGTTCTATTCTATGTATTCTGCCAAAACACATGTCAAATTTGGCAAATTCTATAAAAGCGTTTGTATTATATTTTATTAGAAAATATTGCAGTTTCTGTGACAGATGATAATTTTTTGATATACTTTTGGGTTGAAAAATAGTAGAAATATTTTTTGTGGCTACATTCAATATCGTGGATTATTTTCCGAAACCTTGGCCACAATGAAGGTGCTTTTATGTTACAAAACGGTGAACGTTACGTGAGCACGATTTTGTGCAATAGAAAGCTCATTGTTAAGGTTACACCCACTCTTTTGTCTAATGGGAATTGTATTAATTTTTCTCCGAAAAGTCTGCAATTTCTGTTACTGATGATACAATTGTGATATTTTTTAGGGTTTGAAAAATGGTCAAATCTGTTTATGTGATTAAATTCAATACAGTAGCTAACTTTCTGAGGTTTTTGGACATAATTCAGTTGCTATTGCGTGAGCGTTACATGAGCCCCATTTTGTATAATAGATATCTCATGGCTAGAGTTACGCCCACTTTTTTGTCGACTGGGAGCCTTTCCCCACTACCTACCCTTGAAAATTCACGGCCCAGACCCCTTATATTCCGAGCGCCATCCCAAGCTGCTTTACCAGAATCCAATTTTTGCCTCGAAAAACTCGACTCCTACCCAGACCTGTTCCACCTCCTCCTCACTCCCTCACTCTGCTTCGCCATCCGTGCCCAGGCCTATTTGAAGCGTCGGGTGTTAGCACGCTGCCGAATTGACGGCAGCGCGAAAGTAAGAGAAAGGCCATTATCCTCTTTATAACTGCACCAAAGTGCTCCCTCGGCGCCGTCTCATTCGTGAATCTCGCTCACCTTTCTCGCAGCCGACTCCCCACCGCGCCGTGCTGTGCTTCGCTCTCCATCTCTCGTCGCCCTTTAAATCCCATTCCATCTTCCTGCTCTATGATTTAAATATTCCTCTCTGAAGACGATGGTTCAAGTGTAGGTTATGTCGACCTCGACGAAAGGAAAACCTTAGGTGCCGATTTATCCCCGTTGACTGTACCTATTCTTACTCCATGTCTGCGAAGGGTGTATAAACGTGGAGGTGATATCATTATGGGCTCTATTAGCGAAGCTTTCAAAGCGATATTTAAAGAAGAACAATTATCAACAGAATGCAGAGTTATTTCGTGGTAAGAATTAATCCTTACAAAAAACGCAGCAGACTGTGTTTCCATAAACTGTCTTATGCTCTTGACTAGTTTGGACGACTATTGCGTCAGTTTCTGAACGAATAACATCTTCCGCGTTGTCCCTCTATTAACCAACCCCCCCCCCCCCCCTGTGTCCAGCCCGTACAATTATCCTGCACCTTACTTCCGTAGCAGTATATGCCTGCTAATTGCAATTTTGAGGTTCTAAGAGATATTGGTATAATACGTATTCAAATCGAAATATCCAGTCTAAATGTATCAGTTCTTGCCTTTTTTCTGATCACATGAGTGATTGGTTTCTTAGACGCCGTGGAAACCTAAAGATATTAGCCATAATAGGAAGCGAGCCATTTTAAAGGTGACATTTTGACCGTATGCTGTTTATTAGCCCGGCTTGGCCAGCGCATTTGATTGTTATCTAATTTGTACTATGCTAGCTACTTATATAAAGCTATATATTACCCATTTTCATAAGTATTTTCGTTTTCAATGCAGATTTTTTTACAGCACATATCTTAAATAATAGCAAAAATATTTCACTATTTTTTTAATTTTATTTTTTTGCTGCATCTTAAAATAGTTATCAGGTATTGTACCATGAGAAGGAAAATTTCCAGTGCTTTATCATCTCAGTGAAACATCCTTAAGAAACCTTTTGTTCCTTAAGCTTTCTTGATTAATTACTCCCTTCCCCTGTCGAATTCATTTGTCAAAACGGAAAACAAATTTCGTCCTACAGTAATTATTAAGTAGCTAACTTTTAAGTATTTTTCTTATTGTATGCCTTCGATTCCACAAGCGAAAATTTTTATCCTGGAGGTCCCCAAAAACGTAATTTAATAATGATAAAGACTTGTACGGAGCGTTGATAATGACTTGTTAATACGTGAAATCTATGTCACTAAATTCAAAACTTTCTATGGAGCTTCACTGCGAGAAATTGTTTCCAGATCGAGAATGAGAATGCGTGGTATGAATGTATAAAATGCCGAAATTTTTAATTTATCTGTTTAGCCCAATGGTTGAAGTATTAAAATAAAGAAATGTTAACTCGGTCAGTCCCATTCATCTGATATTTTGCCGTATAATTGAAAGCCTATTTGTGAAAAAAATGAACGCACATCTAATTTATTCGTTTGGAAAGTAAATAGTTATTAAGAAATGACGACTATTGCGTTAGCTGGTGACTGTTCATGAGATGATCGGGAAAAGCTATCCCTCTAACAGGGAAAGAGGTAATGATGGATACGAGAATAGATAGGAACTTATGTATCCAGAATTAATGGCTGCCTTTTGGGGCGTAGGTTCTCTATTTTTCATAAACTCTCACCACGATCCCTTAGCACGCTTCCAAACTCCCGCAAGAAAGGCTCTACGACCAGGGAAAAAAGAACGGGACGAGTCTAGCCTCACCCATGCTTCTTCCTCGCTTAACTCCACCTGTACCCTTTCAGGGAAGGAAGAAACTTCCTCGCTCCATTGCGACTTTACTTTCCCGTGTGCTCAATACTTAACATGCTCGCTCGCTAACTTGCCTCTCTGCGTTCTCGCCTACGCCTTCTCTTTAGTCCCAGGAATTTTTGCCGCTGTACCATCTGCTGCAGCGGAACATCTCCAGTGCCTGGTGCTTCCTGGGGTTGTGGGGAAGGGGGTTGGAGAAAGGTGAAAGAGTAGGGGGGAGGGTGGAGTTTGAGTATTAGGGTAAGGGAGAGTGGGAGAGAAAGCAGCTGTAGCCGTTGCCTGCGAAGGAAATGAATCTGGATATGGGGGAGACGCGACCAAGGAGGAGGAAAAGGAATTTTCGGCGGGTAATGATTAAATGCTTTGTCGGAGAGCATACTAGAGGTGGGCTTCTCGATTCATTTCGGTGATTCGATTCTTGTGACTTGGTTCTTCCCGGCGAATCGTTTTCTTTTTTTAATCGTTCAAAACGTCGGTGGTGTCGTGGTTAAGTTCTCGCCTACCAGTCTAGTAGTAGCGGGCTTGAATGCCGCCTGGGTACATAGGCTTGATTGTATGCTCCTGATCATCAAGTTTACTGGGAGGACTACAGTGTAGCCTCCCGTGCGCAATCTATAATTACCAGTATTCCATTATTTTGAGTTCAGTGCCTGAACCACGTGATCAACGTGAGCCGCATGGTTGACAATAAAAGCATGAACCATTTAATTTACCTACTATTAATATTAAAGTATTCTACCAATTAAGGCAGATTGACATGGAGTACTTGAGAATCATTCCGGAAGCCTCCCCTCCTTTCATGTACTTTCCTCTTCAAATATCAATGAGGCCTACTGCCCTCCATGCTACCTAAAAATCCTATTCTCTTCCTACCTCTCCCTCATTTACCTAACATTCTACTCTCTGACACTATTTTAAACATAACATCCCCGCTAAGTACTCGCTCTATCCATATCTTCTGTTTCCTCTGTATCCCCTCCTAAAGCTGCCTCTCTTCACCCACCATGTCCAGCACTTCGTCGTTCCTCCTTCTCTCCATCCATTTCATCCTCTCCATTCTTCGCCACACCCACATCTCGAATGCCTCAAGTCTTCTCTCGTCCTCCTTCCCAAGTGTCCAAGTTTCCGCACCGTAAAGAGCTACACTTCAGATGTGATTCTCCGCTTAACTCTTCTTTAAACTCTTTGATAACGACTCGTGCTTATTATTATATATGCACTGCATAACCTTCTTCGTGTTCATGATCGTGTCCTTTCCTAACGCACTTCCCTTTCTAATGATTTGTTTACCATGAACCGTTAAAAACTAATAGCGTGATTCCAGTCAGTCGATTCATGGAATTTATACGTTCGAAATTAATGATTCTCTCACGAACGACACATCTTGAGAGGATTTTTTTTCTTAATGGAAAAGGGTGAGGAGAGTGAGAAAGAAGACGGGGCAAATCGCATGGAAAAGTTGGTTGCTTTAAGGATGGACGATTATTAGGAATTCGTCCCCCGACTCGATCGCTCCGTAATGAGGTGCGTTCCTCCGGTTCGCTCTAATGATCATAGCCGCTCTCCGCGGGCTGCGGTGGAGCTATCTCTCGGATTTCGGGTGCCTCGATTGCGATCATGACTGCTTCCTCCCCATTTCCACCCATACTGCGCAGAATTCAAGTATGGAATAAGCTCACTATTCAACCGCCCCAGAATATGTATGCAGTCATATCTATCAAACTGAGTGGTTTCCGAGTAATGCGCCGAGTTTGAAAATTAGGAGACTTTTCAGCAGCGAACCGAGTCATTGCCTACTCCGTATGGACGACAACCTAGTTCGGAATCGAAAACGTGGAGAACAAGACGGTTCCTAACCTAAGGCCTTAACGTTCAGAAATATTCATGTTCGTACATTGGCTCATTGGGTTACTCGATCGAATCCAAACCGTTCGTTAAAATCAGGCCAGAGGTTTATTCTCTTGGGATATGTTAAGGATTTATCCTCTTTAAATTCTGGTTAACGCGCCAAATTCAACTGCTGTTACAGTTGCTCCAATAACTCACTACTTTTATCAGCACAGAAGTGTCCCAAGGTTGCCCGTGAATGCGCTTCGAAATATCAGTATTTCACTAACTGAAGAAATGAATTGGCAAATGAAGAAATATATTCATATTTTCTTTTTAATGAAAGTATTAAATTTATATTTTGCTTAATCTTCATGGTTAATGAATTTATCTGTATCTATGTTTTCCACCTGCGTAGTTAAATCAACATTTGGCGCTTGCTATACTACATCCATAGCCATAGCCATAGCCTAACTCCTAGTGCGGTCCGAGTTGAACTGCTTCAAGCTGGCAATAAATCGAATCAGGACTTAATAGATTCGTGCCCTCTTCGCAGTGCTTAAAAATCGATGTCCGTGCGTGCAAATCTATCGTAATCATCAATTTTTAAAGAAGATTATTTTAAACAAGACAAAAAGATCTCCTCAGCATTTCGTTAACGTAATGTGCTTCAATTTTGGAATTTTTTAACGTTCGCGGTGAAGTGTGATTTCATCCACAAAATGGCGTAGAATACCTGATGTCGTGAGCATGAAGGATCCATCAAAAAGATAAAGTGTGGGGCACTTCAATAATATTATGTTTTAACGTATTAGGTGAAAAACGTTTGGAATTTTTTAAGACCCGGAGTGTTCGTTGAAATTTGTGACTTTTTTGCTTACTAATTTGCCTAAATTTCCCATTTTAATACCATGAGGATTTTAATCCAGAGGGAAATAGTCTGCTGAGAAACTGGATTTGGTCAAAATAATCCGGGTTATTTTCAGGTCGGCTACTTTAATGGGACATTTGCAGCTGCACTTGATCTCCCCTTGCGAGACAACATGTATGATCAGGAGGTGTTAATGGGTTTCATTATAGGAATATTGTATACTTTGACCCATTCAGCTTATTAGGGGAAAATCTTATGTAAAACTGGTGGCAATATTGTAATGGTCATAAGTCGTTTCCCGTTTCCATCTGCTATCTTCCCCACCGACACATTTTTCGCCAACGTGAGGCAACCCATGCCCTGAAAATGCGCGTCTCAAGGCCACGAGGGAGTAATACTTCTGCTATTTCAATGTGTTCGTCAAATGCGCCGTAATGTTCCATACTCGTAGGAGCCAGTAAGTGGCAGTGGCTAACTCCTTCCATAGTGCTACGTGGCCATGAGTTTTTTCCCCATGTGGATTGGCGCGAAAGTGCTCGAAAAAGTCAGTGAGTCAGTTGTGGTGTACGCTCGAGATCTCGAGGATCGGTTATTCGAATGCCGAGAGTTACTGCCTGTTCCGAGTTCTGGGAGACTGCCATTGCATTGAGAATTTGTCAATGCCAGAAAATATTATCATATGAGGACGGAATGGACGAATACACCCATATCGCTGGCGTAAGTGGACAAACGGTTCATCATGTTCGGAAACTCCAGCGGCAATTACAGACACCGGTCGCCTGGTGGTCGCCGCAAATCAAGGACGACGTGGGAGACTAAGGATCGTTCGAGCGGCGAGAAAAGAATCTGTGGATTAGGGTCTTATTGAAACGAGTTCACTCATCATCTTCTTCTTTTTCATAGCAGTGAAACTATCTCGGGTGGTTCTCACATATAAAACAAAATTATTTTTTGGGTTTCCCTGTGTCAATTTGAAAGCGACAAAGGCTTGTTCTCCTCTGGTGTAGACCTCGTCAGGCTGCATCAGCCCCGACGAAGTCTCCGGTATTGGAGAAAAAGGGCCCTTGCTTCCAAACACGGTGATATCCTAAAAGTAATTGTTTTGCCGTATGATTTGTAATTTATCGCATTTTTCAAATAATTTAATGACGAAAAGTTTCGAATGTATCAATTTCGAATCTTCTGAGCTTGTGGCGCTCGTAAACATACGACCCGTGTTATTTGATCAATATAAGTAAATAATCGCTAATCATTCCCTTGTACATGCTTTGCCGACTTTTTCTCTTGCTTGTGTTATTCATCAATACGAGTGAACCATTTGATGCTGTGGAACTCGTGAGGGGACTAAAATGGGTGTGGTCATAATTTCATTAAAGTTGTTAATCGGCTTATAAGCGATGTTTAAAGTGCATGGCACACGTCTAATTTTGTGCACAGACGTTTATTGTTAACAATATTCCCACATCCTAACTAATCGGTTAGGTATCCTCTTGTAGTGGTGCCTACATTCACAACCATCCATTAATTGCTTCTTTATCCATGTCCATTCACATTCACTTAGCCGTCAAATTTCGCCTTCCATCAGTGTAATTTTATGCTCGGTTCATCAAGTGTAAATGAATATGAGGATATATTTGTTTAATCGAATCCTCCTCTAAAGCGAATTGTAATTTTCATTTACATATTGTTCTTGGTGGTCCGTGGGTGATTCAATGCAGCTACATTTGCACAGTAATTCTGCGTTTGGTTTGCTCTTGTGTCACTCATCAGAGGGAGCAATTTGACCATGAGACTGTGTTATATTTTCCTTGGGAGGCTAAATTCATGTTGACTATTGCATGAACAGAATATCATTACTTAGAAGTACCAATAGTTACGGAGTAGGCAGTGTCTACACGTTGATAAACCAAAACGAGCCGATAGTGTCAGAGCCGATGGATAGATAGACAGAGCCGATAGATAGATAGACAGAGCGTCTAATTTTAAAAATTAGAATGACTTTCTTTGTCAGTATACTGTTTGTAGAAGGTACTGAGTAAGTGAATATTATTTCCACTTAATTTACTCCAAAGATTGAACGACAAGGGATACATTACAGACTGGTACCCAAAAAGGATATACTACGGAGCTGATTATAGTGTAACAGTTTTCTTAGTGAGTGAGAGTTCTGTTCTGGCTTCATCTGGTGAAAATTTGTGGCATTAAAAAATTTAGCAAATATTTCATTGTGAATTGTCTTTATTGCAGAAATATATTCAATGTGGAAAATTTTTCTGAAACTACTGACTATCGTAAATTTTACCAATTGTATTTTACATTCGATTGTGAAGGAATTTGAAAAAAAAAGCCCGTAATTTTACATTTTTTGATCTGTCGCCTATTACGCGAGCTATTGGCAATGAAAAAATTACTTACTTGACCCTTACGACAATAATTGGATGACGTCGCCGTATCATGCCGAGCAAGTCACCTGTACAGAGCTATTCCTCGGCTTCGTGCATGGTCACCCCGTGTTTGTTACTGTTTACCCTCTTGCGAGCGGCACCTTCCCTCAGTGAAATATTCGTTCTGAACGAGAAAAATGAACCAGAACCTTAAAGACGTCGCCTACTCATGTATATAGGGTGGGACCCTTGGTGCTTCATTATTTTAAATTTATAATAGGAAAGCAAATGGAATATTTTTTGTTTCAAATTATCTATTCCTGCTTTCTCCTGAATTATTTTGATGAATTTCGATTTCCAGTACCTACGACTGAACACTGTGCTCATAAATTCAATGTTCTGTAAGTTTTTTGATGTTGGAATCATAATGTACATCAGCTTGTAAAATAACTTGACTCTTCTAAATCGCTGTGGAAACGCAAAAAACCTACATTCATTTCTTCTATTTCCTTCACCGTTGTTGTATTTATACCCGCCACTGCTGCCCCAAGCGCAGCGAGCTCATCCCTCGCGGGGTCGCGCGCAGAGAAAGAAACCTGACTAATTCAACGCGTCGACGCCACTGTTTTAAATTTTAATCCCTTTCTGCCGGAGCTTTATTGCTACTCTTTCCCTTCACAGAACCCCGTTGCGCGGAACAAATAAATCCTTCTTGCCAGCCGTCCCAGATTCGCTTGAGCTCAACGGTTGATGCCGAGGTTAGGTTGGGTGTGCGGGTGTTGGGAAGGGAACATTGAGTGTTCGTGTGTGAGTGAGAAGGTCCACCGCCGCTCTGCACTAGGGACGGTCGGCGAAGGACTGTTGCTGGCACGGAAGTGGATTGCCCGCACCCTCACATTCCGGACTCACGCCTCCCAACGCTGCGGGAGCAAGTGTAGCTAGCGGCTTTCCCGCGTCGGAACTCTGCGTAATGTTGTGTAGGTATGGGACACACTGCGGACTGGGGAAACGAAATTTTTCACGGATTTTCTCACGAATGATACCCTTAGTTTTTTAATCCCTAAGTTATATTTAAATCCAGTGTGTGTCTTCCCAACGCAAATATTTCTTTAACTCGTTCATCTTTCTCCTCTGTTGGTAATTGATGTGGCACAGTTTCCAATCCTTATATTTTTTTGCTGTTGCCGGTCATCTTCATCCTTCCGATTTTCAAGCCAAAAATTAAGGATTTGGGAAATAAGTCAGCAGTTTTTATCAATAGTATTTCGTAGAGCAGACAGATTTTATGTATATGTTGGTACCTTTAAGTGACATGACTGTTTAAAGTACAGGAAGTCAGTAGAATTTTGCGGGAGGTGTTTCTTGAAAGAGTTCTTCAGTCATGAGAAAGGCACTACTCACCAATCAAAAGGTGATTTAAAAAATAAATATCTCGTGTTAAAAAAAATATGTATTCCGACTATTGAACCCAATACGTTTACGAAATAATTATATGGGAACGTCGATATTACCAAATCTAAAACAACTTTGCACACTTACTACAAATGACATCCTCTTCTGACAACGCTACCCTGAACGTGTATACCTCATTGTCAAGTGCAGTAACATTCTATTTCAATTCTGAGTTTACGAATGTAATTTCTTGATTCTGCATTATAAACGTTTAGGTATCAAGTGCCCCAAATCCTCGCTGACTATGGTTATTAGCTCATCAAAGAAACAATTTACTGGGGTGGCTGGATATGTGTCTTCATTCTATCGTGCGAAAAATCTACAAAGAAAAAAATCCGGTCAAGGCGAATGATTTTTTTCTCTTTGGATTTTTCGCACAATTGTGCATTTTGGGTGACTCCGCAAAGATATCACCGTGGCTAGTCCCGGTATTCTTAAATTAAAATTCATTCTATCCATGAAACCTGTTCTCCTCAAAGTTTGCTCTAAACTCCGCATTTTATTGCGATATGATATCTCACATTCGTCCCTTCCCTATCAGGACCCTCAATCTATCTTTTATTTCATCAAATCAGATACCATATATTGAGCTTCAGTTTCGCTTATAATTTTAAGATTAATACCCATACTCCTTTTCTCGTCAAATACTATCACTAGTTTCTTCGCTCAGCTTAACCTTGAAGATATATTTTTCCAGTTTTCCCTGATGCCCTGTGTAATTTTAACCTCGTAATCACACCATGATGCCAGAATTTTTTATTCTCTAAGAAATTTTTTATTCTTTAAGAAAATCTGTAAAAGTCTTTCTTTTTATTTGATTTGTAGAAATTACAAGGTGTAATTTTCCGGAAGGTATACCTCATTTCAATTCCATTTTCAGTTTGATTGTTACAATTAGCACTCAACCCTCACAAATGTCTGCGCATATTTCAGAGGGAAAAGGTAAAGGAATGGAGAAAGAAAGAAAATTCCGAGAGTTGAATCTATCATTTTCAAGTAGAACTAAAATCAAAATATATTAAGTTGCCTTCGTGGAATTTGGACGATGTTTTCTTGCATATTGTTGAATTACGTGCACTGCTTAAATCAACCATGGCATTATGCGAGAAGCGCAGAAGCGTAGCCTGAACTTTGCTTGGAATGATTTTTTAAGAGTCCTTAAAATTTTAAGAAGAAACACTACTATGTAAGGGCTAAAAATTAATACCTCTTAAAAGTTTAGAATGATATCCAGAAGTTGTACCTCTTATCTTTACAATAAATTTAATGAGAACGCCGATGTTTCCCTAGATCTAAAACCATTTTTTAAATTAACCCCCAATCCCACCTACTAACGTCATTCTTGGCAGGTTCACCTTATAGTTGGCCGTTGTTGTATTTTATTTCTCCAATAAATTTTCAAACCCATTGGTTTAACAGTCAGTAATATCGCGCCCCTCGCACCCTTGCTAACTACGTCCTTGTATCTGAAGGTCATCTAGGAAACTGAAGTCAATATCCTAACGACAACACTGGAGAAAAATATAGTACGATATTTACATAGTATAATCCTTTTCAAAATTTCGAAGAACTATTTAATTTTAAATGAACAATTGTACGCAAATTAGGGATTATCAATTCTCTTCTCGTAAATCGTGACATTAAACTGGAAAGACTGTATGACCAGGAAAAAGACAAGGAGAGAGGAAAATTTGTAAGAAGCCGTACGTCACCCCAGCAAATAGATCCTAAAATAGCCTTAAAAATATTTAAGACATCGAAATCCCTGCAAGAGCGTGTTCTGATGTGAGCTATTTACCCCTTGACCCAGTCCTGCAGGTATAGTGATGGGCAATCCTGGAAAAGCCTTACAGGGAACGGATGAGAATAATTTGTCGAATGACGGTCGGAGAAGATCAATGGAACCGACTTGAACCTTAACCTGAGCATAGAATGGTCCAGATGGTCGCCAGAATATTCTATTGTCTGCAGTGTCTTGCATCCGCGCTCGAAAACGCCAGAACATGTGAACGTGGATCCTTTGCCTTGTGAGAATGCAAGGACCACGCCAACTAGGTATATGTATTTGGGGAAAGAGAACGTCGCGGATCCTTCAAATCTACGGAGGCATTCCTTTGCTTCCGTCGGGCAGTAGGCATTCCTATTCCTCTGCTCCGCCGACAGCGCCACGGAACGCGGAAAAAAACGCTTCATGAGACGACAGACCAGCGTTTGTGCGCGTGGAAAACGGATACCTTTCTTTCTGCGGCACTCGCTGCGCATTTGTTTGATGCCCGTTTGAAGTTGGCCGCTGATTCCGGAGAGGACGCTTTAGCTTGAGCTCAACTCGGAAAGGATCGATTCGAGTGCCCTCTTGTAGTGCAAGGGGTTGGAAATCTATTCTAGCTCGCTGAAATCTCTAGGGGTAGATAGAGAACTTGCTCCTTTGTGGATAGTCGATTTTTTTACTTTAAATATATTATAAGTATTACATTTTGTTAGGTTCACTACAGGTGTTCAATGGACACGGAGCGGGTTTCGTAGCATAGTTTCATATTTAAGTCTGACATGATATTGTTTTGCTACAGAGCCTTGGTCGTGTCCATGTAACATGTTTTTGTGTCACATTTAAAATGTAATTGAATTACAGAACCTTGGTCGATTTTAGCTTGAAAAAATAGTTTTCTTTGCACCGTATTCACTACACTATTTTGAAACTGTTAATTTTATAATTTCTTTGCCTTGAGAAATACCGTTAAAAACTCTTTTCTTAGTAATTGGAATTTTGAAAATGCCGCAGTGTTTGCATTATCGGAACCACGTACCTAATGATTTAAACATTGTGATATTAGCATCTAGACAAAATTGTGGCTGAGAAAACTTAAGACCTACAGTATACACCCTTGAATATGACGTAGAAATGAATGAGTATACCGCCTTGGTGAAATTTTCACAGATTTTTATTAGTTACGACTCGTTTCGACGCTAAAGGGTCATCTTTCCAAAAATGAAGTGAAAGCTGAAACCATCGATTCCAAAAGCGTAGAATTCCAAGCGAAAACCAGCGCTGAATACCCAAAAGAAGCACATTTAAAGTACTTGTATACTTTAATGAATTAAATGTAATTTTTGGAGTTTTAACTCGAGATAACCGCTATTATATGAATATAAATTAATTAAACATTTTCCCTACTTCTCTTCAGAGGATTCTTTGGGTCTACTGAAGTATTTCGACCACCGATATTTTTCATCGTGTAATTAATTTAAGATGCTTGGAGTTCTATCTCATCGATTGTTTTTGGCAAAATAAATTCTTCTCTCAATTGAAAGAATAAATCACAATTAGATGGATTAGGAGAAGCCGAATAAATATCAAACATTATCCTTAATTTTCGCATTTGCGAATTTTCTATTTCCGGAAGCATATTGCCATGCCCTTGCATGAACTTGTTAACTCGTGAACTATTAGTAGGTAGAAATTTAATGTGTAGGAATAGTACAAAATTAAACCACAGGAATAACATCAATAAAAGTTATTAATCCAACATTAAAATTAAAAGTTGCCAAAAGTAGCTTTTATTTACGTTGGAAGGTAGTATTAATCATGTTTCTTAGAGAATATAAAATCGCAATCTGTGTCTTCTTTGTCTGTTGCACCTCATGTATCATATATTAGCTTTTTGCTCAATTCAGGTCATATTTTCGAGACCATCTAAATGTCCCATTTTGTTGTTTGTACGTATAATGTGAAACGGCCTTGTGGAAGTAAATAAAATATCAAATATTCAGTTGACTCCAATTTGTACAGCCTTTGTTATTTTAGACGAGCGCATGGTTTGTGGGATGAAAAACCTCCATTTACATTCATCTGTATTCTAGTAATGAATACTAGCCTCGTAAATGTTTCATCGCGCACTTCAAATATTCCGTTCAATTTCGAGAGCTCGAATAAATTCGTCACTCGACTCGTAATCGAATCGTATAACTCCTCTTTTGGTCAATTATAAGTTGTAGGTAACTCTGCCGGATCTGTCGCCGCCGGGCAAATTAAATAACTTAGTTTTGAGTGAGCATCGCGGACCGCAATGCAACGGCTACGTTTTAGCGTCGAGCTCGCAGACCGCAGAAATGAATCGGCCGATGGCGGTGAGGGGGATGAAGGGGTTGGAGCGAGAGGAAGTTAGAAGGGTGGGATGGCTGGGTCAGACGTTCCTATTTCGAATTTTTTTTCTTCCCTCTTTCATCTGCTCAGACTAACGTTATTCTTAGGCAAAGCAAAACCTCCTCTCTAGCCCCCCTCCCCCCCGCGAAATTCATAACCTTTTTGGGGGGTTCATATTCCTTTCGGTTTGGGATCGTGCCAAAATGCCGTGGCCACCGCAGCCGCACTAATGCTTTATTTACTCTCCGTTCCACTTCCACAACTTCACCAGCCTCCCATTCCTCCCTTTACCCTATTGCATTTGCTTCAAGTTGTGCGAGAGAGGTCTAATATTTTCCCGAGGAACGATTTTCCGAGCCCGTGCACTCCACTCTGTACAACGAGGATCTCAAAATGCCGCCGGGCTATCTGCAGCGCGTTTGGGTTCCTCTTTCGCTTTCATCCTCTCATTCTTTCGCCTTGATATAAACCGTTGCTGCACGCGTTTTTGATTTCTGCATTGCAATCCTCAATAAGAACTATGGACACGAATGCTATAATCTTCACGTCTTGCTGCGATCGAATTTAATCTTGCGAGGAGACAGGATTTCAAGAAATATGTGTCAATGGCAGTGGGCGAGACCCTCCATAAATCCTTCCGAAGTTTCGATGTGCAACTCGCCCGTAGTCCGCAGAGTTTCAGGAATCCAATGCCATTCAGTCCGTGCCTCGAGGTATACATATATACAATATGCCGTAGCTGAAAGCGGCTATCCTCTCATCGTCTCCTGATTGGCCGCCAGTCCCCACGGATTTTCAGGAGTTATGGAGCTCAATTTATAGCTTATGTTGTAGCTGTATTCTCTGCTGATCGTGTTGTCGTGCTGTCGAATCGTATCGGATGGAAATGTTGCGGACCTTACCCGGAGTGAAATCCGAGGAATCTCTACTGCCATAACTCGCTGGAAGGAACCTTATATTAATCAATATTTAAGTATTATTTGTTTTTGAGGAAACGTTATAGATCAGGATGTAGAGGGTTTGGCTGTTGATTAAATAGTCTTGTGTCTAGATTCGGGATGAAAGCTTGTACATCCCAAATTCTCGAAGATAAAGGGTGCTCTGGGAAAGAAACTAGCACTACTACCTTCAATGTGTGGTATTCATGTACATTTGATTAAACCCGATGTGAATTTCGCTACGATTTTAATTTTACTATCGAAGATAATGCATTCAATTTTTATATTTTCGGCCTCCATTACTAAGAAAGACATCTAATAGCGGTTATATTTATCTGAGAACCATACCATCCTCGATACCACTAGGGTTGACCAAAAAGTAATGCGCCATATTATTTTTCTTCGACAGTTATTATTGGACACAATGAGAATTTCGCACATGAAAGAATGATGTTTCAACTACACACTCTATTTTTCCTCGTCATCTCCTTCCCGTTCATTGACCCTACTCGAGTGCAAAACAAGGACGTGTACGCTCTGATGGTACCAATCCTTCCCCAGGTCCTAGACCTCTGCAAATGCCGGAGCACCGCCGAACCGCCTTCTGATTTTCTCGTCTTCTGAACACAGCTATCGACTGTACTCCTGTGGACAGAAGATGCTCCATAAACTTTTAAAAAACGTTTTTGAATATTCCTCCCGGTCTCTTTCTCTGCAGCGAGTAATTCAATGACGGCACGCTGCATGTCACATATATCACTTACAGACGCTATTTTGAAAAGGTCCTGCAGCTAAGCTATCTGTCGAAAAAGCAAGAAATTTTGCTTGCCTACCCATGGAACCTCAGATAATGAATATGTGACGTCTCGCATTCTCTCCGTTGTTGTCAGCTGAGAAAAAAATTGTGGTGCATTACTTCCTGGGCAACCCTCATAGAATAAATGTCCCGACGTTCTTGTCATTGACGGGTAGCATCACAAGGCTGTAGTTTCTCGGTTGGTCTAATGTCGGTATTACTCCTCCGTGCATTAAAGATTTTGTGCAAGCATAAGGAATGTTTCCACTAGAACACTGAGCGAATAACGTGTACCATTTACAAATGGTGTATTTTTTTTCATTATCTTCTTCGAAAATCGGAGATGTGCGTTGTAATGAAAATTTGAAGACTAATGTATTGACGATTCTGAATTTGTTATTTTTGTCTTAACCCTACCTCAGATATCTGATAGTTAAAACATTTTGCGACTACGTCGCTTTGAGGAATGGCACTTGAAGTAGTTTTAATTATGTATAAGAAAATAATTGCAGTTCCAATATTTCCTTAAATATTTTAGTTTCCTCAATCATACTTAATTTCGCCGTGAAGACCAACTTCCGATTATTGGACGTCTTGAAGACCAACGTCTAATAATTAATCGGAAGTTGGTCTTCAAGCCGTTGCGTATTCCTGCTGACATACTGATGAACTTTCTAGTTCAAATGTTCGCCGAACTACCAGATGTAGAGGTGGCAAAGTAATCGAAGTCGATACAGGGGTCCTAACTGCTTTTTATATTCGGTCTGCGTTTTTGGTCCAACCTAGTAATGACAATGGGAGAATGTCGGAGTGACTGAATCTAAAAAAATTCAGCTACCAGGAGATCGACCTTAGGTGAGTCAAATTCTTCGTGTTGAGCTCCTTATCAAATTGGACGCTTGACCATTACAATTTACGATATACTCACTAAATCTTGACCTAAATTGATTGATAAATATTATTTCTCCTCAATAACTGGAGTAGAACCATCAAGTGTTTTGATACGTGAAAACTTAGATTTTGACCAGGTACTGTTCTCACATCGAATGCACAATTAATTAAAACAAAAACATAGTCTGATCACGAAACACGTTTAGTATGTTCTTCCTTTCTCCCCTCACTATTTCAGAATAGGTAGGGAATCAACTCACATTGAAAAATTCATGTGGTGGAGAAGTATTTCAATGCACTATCTTCAGTTCCCTTTCCTCTCGCATTGGGATACGGAACGTGTGCGTACCAAAACTGATATCTTTGGGAGAAGAATACGATCGATGGTGCGCCATTCACCTCTCTATAGCGAGGTTGGCGGCCGGCAACTTGAACCACTAATGTAAAGCCCATTAAATCAATGGATACTTTGGTTTGAAAAAAAACTGGGTCATGGATCTTTGGATCATTAAAAATTAATAAAACTTCTGTCGTGGGCGTTGCGTGGAAATTTTTTATGACTACATCACAGCGTGGAGAAACGTGCCACTTCGGAATTTCGCCTCATCACCATTTTTCCGTTCCAGACCCGAGGCACAAAGTCACATAAAATAAAAATAAAAAAAAACTTTTCCTTATTCCATTCCAGTTTTCAGGAGGGAATGCATGATAAAAAAACAACATGAACAAAAGCATGTTTTCGATGCATATGTGCTCATTTTCTGCAAAATATTTACACTCTGTCGCCCACGTGTAGAACAGACAGGCCTGAGTTTACTGAGAAATGTGTTTTGAAAGTTTGACAAATAATTTGTCGAAAATAGAAGGCCAATTTCAATATAAAAGAAGTACAAGTCTCTCCAACGTACAATGGTTCAAACTATAAAAACTGGCTCAATTTCAATGAAGCAAGTCGTCATTTTTAACTAGTATTCATAGTCCCAACACCAAACCACAAGCCGAGTGGGTCATATTCAAAATGAATAATCCTATTTCACATTTATTCTTAAATTCGCCTTAAAGCTTGAAGTAGCCGTAGTAGCACTGAGTTTAAAGCTGAAATTTTTATGCATTTTTAGCCTCTAAAATTCAAAGTTGTGTGCATCCATTACGCACAAAGCTGATCTCCTAACAGGATTTCAACTCAAGTCTCTGAGAGGAGGTACCCGAATATAACGATGGTTTTTCTCGCGGACGTTTGGAGTAGTCAATCTTGTTCCTAAGAGAGGAATAACCCGTACGGAAAGCGGATTCCGTAGCTTTTTAGCACAATGCAAAATTCTCGCCATCCCGTCCACGCTGATTTTGGCTTCCGCGCTTGAAGCTTCCTAGCATTCCATTCTTTCCTGCAAATCCTCGACCTTTCCGCAAGCCAAAATGCTTCACTTCACTCGGGGGGGCTACAGTGCGGCTAGCATCCCTCCCGTTTACTCCTTTCCAGCCTGGACCGGTCCTAAAGCCACAAAGACTTGGCAGTCGCGGGGAACGATGGCTCTTTCCCGTTTGTGGCGTTATGCTTCTACCAGAAAGAGGATGATGGTTGCGATGCAGTTCGTTTTTGGGGAAAAGGTTTCGAATGCTCAAACTCTTCTCTTTTGCTCGAAGTCCTCCGCGGACATGCCTTTCCTCGAGCTTGTGTTGCCGGCACACCTTTCAGTACCTAACACTCACTCCTTTTGAAGCACAGATTTCGAAATATTTTTCATAAACTGAGTTTTTGTCTTTCTATTGACCTTTATGTTTAATGTTGAATTAGAGTATAGAATAAAAATATTGAAGATACCTTTTAGAATATTTTCCCAGAGATTATCTTTCTTTGTCACGATATCATTGGGTTCGATGTTTTGAATTCCAATTTCAGTACGGGTTAGGCATCAAGAATTACTCTTGGTCAAGGAGCCTATGAAGAGAAATCGAATTTCGTGGACGTATTTGTGTTTAAGCGACATATGAGTCTTTTTAAATTTGAGATTTTTTTTATGTAGACTTATTACAACTTTTCAACAAGCCAAATTCTTCATACTTACCTTTGCTTTCTAGCAAATTATTTGGGAAATATTATTCGAGATTTTCTTTTCCCGTTATTTTGATATTTTCGCTGTTTAATAGACTTGATAAAGATATAAATAAACAGGTAGACCGCGCAGTCTGTTTTGTCTAATCTTGGATTTAAGTACGATAAACTCAATGATTCTCAACTGTTGCCGGACTTGAAATGACAAATTTCTCAGAAGGAAAGGTAAAATTGCCAGAAATGAAATTTCATTGATGCCCTGATAAAAAAGGGAGAAATTATAGCAAAAGACTATGGGAATTATTGATAATGACAGTTAAATTTTTTTTCTTTGCGTTGGATGAGTCTTATATTTATCAATATATTCAAGATTACATTTCTTGATGTTGAAGATCAGTCTTTTCAAGGTAGAATAACTACAGACCGGCAGAGTATGTTTTCATTTTATGATGAGATTAATAGGAAAATCTCATGAGGAGAGTATGTTATCGTTACAATGGATATAATCACTTAGTGAAGTGGGTTCTATCCTGCTTTTGTGAAGTAGATAAGGTAAATGGAGCCGGATATTGGATAGAAGTTTTGCGAAGTTTATTTTCGAGGTCACAGCCAGAAAATTTATCAAGGGGAGGGGCTTACTTGCAGGGGCCATCTATTTTAGGGTGGTAATTTATTACTAAGGTGGGTTATACAGATAATATTGTACCTCCAAAATCTGTGGATGAGATTTTAAAAATGTTGACCGCTCGCTTAGATCTCTATTGACACAATTGTCCTCATTTCCTATTAGGCTCTGTCGGACTTCAAGGTGCATGGGTAATGTGTTTCGGAGGGGGAATATAATATGAGAGGATACATCTAAAGGCCGCTTTACATGAGGTACGTTATTGCGCAATCTGACGTATGTACGAGGCTAGTCGCAGTCAAAATTGCGTCGTGTAAAGTGATGAATTACTAGAACGCATGTGAGGATGCATGGATGTGAGGTGGAGAAATAGCCCTTGCGCTAACTCCGAGCTCGCATACTCGCAATTTCAAAAATTTTCTCTGTACTCTCCTGCGCAATTACATGTCACGTGTAAAAACACCTAAGAACTGTGCTTCCCATAATTTCTAGAGTGTTGATGAACCCCTTGGTCACTCGCTACGACCTTGATTGCTCAATTATATTTATTATCTCGTAAGACCTGTTAATGGGTCTGAATTCATCTGCAAGGGCTAGATCCAGTGCAAGTAAAAGCAAAACGATAGGACCTAACACGTTAAATATGGGCCCTAGCTACGAAATTGTGCTTTTTATCTCTTATACAGGAACGGATATAAATATTATATCTGAGTTGATAAAACATTCAAATGATGTCGTTGTGGTTCTAACTGCAGATGGTGATATCTGAGTATAGGCAGGTCACTATGGGAGGTAAACTAGTGTTATTAAAGGGAAAACGATGGTAAGAGCTAGGGTAAGGAGGCGAATTTCCTTGGTATCGGGAAACCGATAAAAAGCGGAAGATAAGGGTGAGAAGGCAGAAGACCCCATGGGTGGCGTGGGCTGAGAGGACGGGATTTGGAGAGTAAAGCAAACAAACAACTTCATACACGAAGTCAAGATTGAAACCATTTGGGCCGATATTGAATTTTTCCCGGGATGAAGGGAGTCACAAAGGCTGCTTATTGACGAAAGAAAATTGAAACCAAATAATTCCTGAAAGTAGGCTAAATATGTATAACGATTGAATGAGATTTTGCTTTTGCATTAGAGATGACATTGTTTTTGGATTTCTTCTCAGGATTAGTAAAAACAAGCGGGCAAAATCGAACGTGCATCTATATTGCTGTTGACATCCCCTAATATACCGTATGTTAAAACAATTGCTGAAATAATTATGTCTGATTCAGTAAAAAATATTGCATGATAAATGGTTTTGTAATTTACCCTATTGCATTCGTATTTTTCCCTGCTTTGCGTTTTTAGTTAATGTTATCTTTAATTGATAGGATTTTGTAATAGACAGTTATGCTTGGAGCAAGTGGCATGGGGAAAAATGCTGTATTAATACTTTCTTTGTGGGGACACAAAATTCACATAACAAAGCCTTATTAACTTACCACCCTCTTGACAAAAATGAATTTGAATTTCAGTTGTTGATTACATTTTACAAAAATTTAACTTAACAAAAGGACGCGTTTCTTCCCGGAGGATCATAAATACATTAAGACTAACCTTGAAGCATGAACTTCCGTGATCAAGAAGTCATTCTAACAGGCAATTATCGATTAATTTTTCTCATGGACGAGAATCCCCGAAACGTAAATTTTCTTGGTGTAGTAAATGTTTGCGATAGCACGGAATTTATTAATGATTTTCCTACGCTTGCAAATTTCTTGAAAATTTCTCGAATCTGCGGAATCTAGTGCCTATTTTCTTTTTCTTTTACAGGTGTCTTCGCTGATATCACTCGATAAAACTATTTCGAAGCATCCGATTCGTCAGTCAACTAAATGACCCGACAGGACTTGCGCACAGAAAAAAAGACCGTCAACAGGTGAGATAAGTCCATTGGCATAGTATTTTTGGCAAGTCATACGTATTCTTTGCTGAAAAAAAATACGCGAGTGAATTCTTACGCCTCGGTGCTTCTTGTAAAGCAACTAGGGCACCTAAAATATTCTAAACAGAGCCCTCTATCTAAAATCAGTATCTTTCATTGGTCTTTGTGTGGTTAAGGCATTGTGCGCGGGGATACCTCAGATTTTTAACCTAAAGTGAGCGTAGGGAATAACTTACCCATTGGATTCGAATGTGTTGTATTTTATTTCCGGTTTTTATTCCCCATCGTTTAGTGAGTATTACGCTCTTTCGGACGAATTAAATCAGAATTTCATTCCCGCGTAACAACTTCAATGTGACCCAAACTTAGTGCTAATAAAGTATGTTTACATTGATTAACTTCAACCGAGTTTTACATTGAAAATGTTCAGGAATAGAGCCCCTCGAACTTACACCGATTTTGGACGGCCGGTAAAATATGGGTGTTAGAAACTATCATCCTTTTTCACCTTGATGGGAGCCTCCACACTGACCGACCAAGCACCGGCACCGGTAAAATGCCGGTTAGCAGCCGGCCATTGCCACTGTGGATCACCGGCGCCGGCACAACAACCAAGCAAGTGATTGGTAAAAATCCGGCGTGTGTGCAAGCATCTCTTCACTGGTAAAATATCGATATATTTCCAGCCGTCCAAAATCGGTGAGTAAGCAAGGTGTCTAAGCGTCTAAAAAGAGGCATTCCAAAGTTGATCAAATCCTTAGGTTAGAGATTTACACCAAGGGTGAAACTCCGTGAAATAACCAAGTGCCTTAGACGCGATTCGAGCCCGGATCTCCCGACTGCCGTTGACATATTTCCCGTTACACTAAAACTCAATCCATATTCGTGACTAGCAATAGGTAGATCCAGGCCCGAATTCCGGCTGAGTCAAAGCTTTTTATAGCAAATTTCTCAATCGATACAAATGATTTTCAAGCCGTGTGCATTCCTCCGCATAGAGTTTCTTGTGTCTCCGTAATAGGTTACTCTACTTATTACATGTGTTACAGATTTCACTGGTGTAAGAGGCGCTTTTTCCATTTTGATATGTAGCGAAAGATCGAAGGAGAAGGTATTCATATGTAAGTTCGCCCCCAGCTTTTCAGTTCCGACAGGATTTGGGCCCAGAAACAGCTCTGTCAATAGGTGTAATAACTCTTTTGTCATTGCAATTTTATGGCAGTATTCTTTGGTGAAAACAAACAACCAAGTGATTTCTTGCGCCTCGATATTTTATTGTAATGCAACTAAGGCGTGTAAGATATTATATACACATCTTTCCATCTTAAAACAAAAACTTTCATAGTTCTAGTGTATGGAGAGAAAATGCTCTCTCATCTCTTAGAGAGCGGTAGAAACACCGATAAGAAATAAAGGATTGGTTAGAGATGGAAAATGCTGGCACGTGGATGATGTGGGCGTGATATGCCGATGAGTTTTCAAAGGAAATGTAGGAAATACTGAAATATGTTTTGGATCAAAGAGGTGAATAGTTGAGGCGAAGAAGGAAAAGGAAAAAAAGTGAGTGCGTAATTGACACGAGTGGGTTGTTTTATGTGTCACGACGTAATTGACGAGTGAGCTTCCTTGTAATGCTTCCTTTTTCCTTCCGAAATTAGTTTAACATTACGCCCCTCTTGCCGAGACATTCCTGGCAGCGGCAGCATGAGCACCCGTTTCCCATGAAGGGCGAATTTGATCCACAAAAAGTCTCCTTTCGGTTCACCCGAATATTCTTTTAAGTTGTATATTTTTAGGGCAAAGGTCCACTTGGAAAAATAAGGGTATAATAAAATAATGAATGGCTATCCTTTTGGGTAGGTATGGAGAGCTTCGTCACTAAATAATCATTTAGCATAACGTAACCTATCCATGTGCCATTTGTATTATAAAATTACAAAGCAGTTACAATTGTAGTTGGTGTGTAGGATAATTGTAATTATATCATTATAATTTAATTTTTCAAAATCTAGTTAATGTAATAGACTAGAATTAGGTGTGAAACGTTTTACGACATTAAATTGGTTTTCTTATTAGTTAGAACTATCGCATTCTCATTAAATTTATCAAACTTTTGAGTTCATAGGGCATATTGAAAAATTCAGTAATAATTACCAAACCAGTTTTATAAATTCAATCAAACTGATTTGGTAATTATTACCGAAATGGCCACAGCAGTTCGATAAAAACTATCAAAATCGAAAGGATAATAAAACCGATGTAGCGTGCACATGTGAAAGTTTTCCAATCCAGAAAACACTATTCTGATTGAAAATCATAAAATTAGGAGTTTAACGTAAGTTTCTGCAAAAGAAATACAAAAAATGGAAAATTTATACGCATAAACGAGGCATCGAACGTGGGTCCCCCGCGTGGTAGATATGGACTTTGACAACTAGTCTAAATCGGTTGCCATTATAAATATCCACTCAAACGCCGTAATATATTATTATTGTTGATAATCAACCTTAGTTTCGAAATGTGAATAAGGTGTGACTACAGCTTCCCTTTGTAAGCTTAAGAGGAATACTTGATGCACACAATTGCATTACGTAGTTACTCCACATTAATATCTAGTGCAGATGCGCAAAAAACTTTATTTTCAGGCTTTTTACATCACTACACTTACGTACATATAGATACATTTAGAGATGACTTTAACGTGCTGGGTAGCACGTTAAAGTCATCTCTAAATCTTACTAGTTGATGGTATACTTAGCATGGATTGGGTCTAATATGAGGACTTTGATCACATGTTATCAAAGATGATCGCGAGTGATTATACCTCAGGAATACCTCTAATTAAAGTTTTAATGTGTCGAAATTCACAAACATCTCCTTACAGCTTCAATATCCATGATAATACGCTGTTCAATCATTTTCTTTGATGCACCAGCATACGGATAACATTGCAATTTAAAGCAGAAATAAACAGAAAAATGAACGTAGACAAAATTAAAACGTTATCGCCATCACAAATAATGAAAACAAAATCATTTCTACTAGCCTATCTTTTATGTAAGGCCTGTTTAATAATCTTTCGTCTGCTAATGTGTGTTGGTATAAACAAAAGAGGAACGACAGACCGTTCGATAGATTACGAAACGCTTAGTAAATTCTATCAAACCAAGGCTGCTATTCTGGATGGAATAGCATTATGCTATTCTCCGATATTGCAACCGATGTTGCTATAATATAGCGTATTGCAACGCCTATGCTATTTGGTATTCAGAACGGTTGCAATTCGTGTTTTTACTACACCGGAAGACGTAATTCTCAGAATAGCATAGGCCCGTAGCAAATCACTATTCTGAACGGCGAATTGCAACCGGTAGGCTTGCTATAATATTACGCGGTCTTCGATGCCGAGCTATTCGGTATTGCAACCCAGAAAACGTGCGCATTGCGATGTCGAATTGTTTTTCTGAGGTTAAAGTAACCTAATCAAGCATTGAAAAATGGAATAATAGCCAAAAATAAAATGTTATCTGCTTTATTTTAATTAAATAATAGTAGCATAAATGATGAATATTTAACTAGTTAAGTGAATTGGTTAGAAATTAACATTCGAGCTTAATATATGAAGCTCAAGCTTGCTTCATCGACAGTACGAAAACAACAACAATTAATGCAAAGAATTACTACGATTAGCCCAAATTTTCCGTGTTTTATTCATATTTACAACTCATAATTTTATTTCATCACTTGACTTGCTACTAAAAATATCCTCAATGTAGGCTATCAGGTCATTTCTTGAAAATTTTCAAGCTTGTGTGAACACACTAACTCGCCAAATATAATAACAGTTATAGCTTTCAATGAAAACCATTTATTACCATAATAATACCATATACTTTGATCAGCCGTTCATTTCCTCAATTGGACAGTATATACAAAAACATGCAACGAGTCGAAATTATTTTCCCCACTATATTCGCTACCTTCTACAATTAAAACTTAAAATTTACTAACTTATAACACGGGCAGTAGACTTGAATTACTTGCTTGAAAACAAAGGATTTCTCCGAACACCAATAAAGTTTCCGAACAAATATGATTCGCCACAAACGTTTAATGGAATATCCATGTATACATCATTAATGCAATATATATCATGTGGAATTCAATACAAATTGTTTCCTCTATAGGCAAGTAAGTTATTCACACAATTAAGTTTCAGTATATCGGCACAATTCAGGGTCTATCAAAAATTTCAGTGAGCATATTAAAATCAGCTGATACGAAAACAATAATAAGTGACACAACAGCACTTTCCACATGATTCACTTTTTCACAGTTGTTCCATCCATCCTCAAATTCACCATCACATCCCTCTGCTTTTTCCAAATCTGCAGCTGAAATATTGATACTATTCCATCATATTACATGAAAGCACAGCGGTGACGTTGCCACCTACTTCATTTCCTAAACAGAGAATGAATACTGAAATTAGGGAGTCATATAATGTAAAGCTAGTATGAGAAACGAAAGCTTCTAGTTCATACAGTAAAGCTATATCGTCACGATCAAAGCAATAAAAGTTGGTACATATTTATTTTGACATGCAACGAACAGACAGACTTCGAAGCCTAAGACAATTACGAAGAAAATCAAACATATTTTGGTTTCAATGATTATTTCGCATAACATATATCTCACGATAAAGGACCGATCGGATATAGGTAAATTATTCAATATTTATGCCCGATAAATCATCATTATAACAGTAAAATTATGACCTAACCCACCTGTCTGAAGCCATTGTGATATTATCAAAACAACAACAATCAGCTAATTTCCTAAACGAGATTTTCAAAGCGTATTATATATATCCACGGTTTATATAATTTTTAAATGCAAATGAAGCAATTATTTGTAATTGCAAGTCAATATTCCATAAAATACAGAAAAATATATAAAATAGCTTCTCCCTCATTGGTTGCGCAAACTGTTCAGAAAGTTTTTCATACGGGAAGGGGCGGAGCTTCCAAATAGCTCGCGCAAGAAATAGCATGCTGCTATTCCGAACAAAATTATTACTACGCTTCATTCTGAATACGGGGTCGTTGCAATAATGACCCGCAGAATAGCATATGCTATTTTTTGCAACGCTTATCCAGAATAGCAGCCCAAATTTGCATAACAATGTAGAGTTTGATAATTGTTACCAAACAAGCATTCACATTCGTAAAATTAGTCATAATTTCGATGAAAGTTACCAAACTCAGAATCGTATTAAATAAATTCAGATTATTTTTACCAAACTCTCTCGCACATTTGACAAAGTTAAGAAATATCGAAATGTTTGATGAAATATATCAAGAGCGTTTGGTAAAATAAATCAAGTGCTTGGTAATTTACATCAAAGTTTAAGTATATTTAACAAAAATACTCCCTATCACACCAGTTTGATAGTTTTAATCAAATCTTTTTTTCCGTGTAGAATCAGTATGTACTAATGTCGAATTGGAGAAATAACCAATTCTTGGAAATAAATATTCCCTGATACAATTTTCCTGAGCTGTTGTGACACCTACTTATGTTGACTCGTCCTGTTTAGAATTATTCATTCTTCGGCTGTATCTCACTTACGTAGTAAAATGTTCCCTTTGTTTGAATTTCTTATTAACAATTGTAATGAGAACTTTAATGGGCGAGTCCAAATATTGCCCTTCCATGAAGAACTATAAATGAATATACAATTCGTGTTTTCTCTGCATATTCCTATGGAAATCGCCTGAAATGATCAAAGGAAACCAATATGTCGAGGTCTCACTCTTACCTCAAAACGTTGTGTCACATCTAGAATACCCTAAAAACAGACTACCCAAAGGTAGCTACCCGAGAATATTTCATTAACTTTGCACTGAAAGTTACTGCGTTAATCGACCTCACCACTCGTATTTAACATAGACACTCCGACTCATTAATTATTTAACTAAATATACCTATTTGCTTTTGATGCCTGTTATAGACGACCCTAATGTTTGTTCTTTAAAACTGTCACTGTTAGGGAAATATTAAGATATGTTTTTCCCTTCTTTTCTCTGATTTTGATGTAAGCCAATGTTGTTATTTTCAGATAAAACTCTTTATTGCAGGAAACACGCCCTAAATTACAGCACAGATAATTATGTTCCCGAACAAGTCTCAAATTTGTTTGCAAAATAAAGTCGTCACGCGAAGTGTTTAAGAAGCTTTCAGTGGTGGCACGCGAGTTCAGGGTTGCCCTTGACGGGTAAAATATTCTCCTTATAGTAATTGACAGCTTATCCTGCTTATGATTATGGGATTGTTTTTGGGTGATTTTTAGTTTTTTAACTCTTTTCTATGAAAAAGAAGAGAGAATTTATCTGTATTCGAGGTTGGCTTCCTTTACATTTTTTTTTCTATTTATAATAACCATAGGGTATGTAGCATAACTTTTTATAATGGACGCTATTTTAAGATTGCAATGACCATAAGCTGAATATAGGTTTTGGGAAATTAAATATAAAGATGTTGAATTACCTCTAGTACTAAGGAGAGCATTGCAAACTTGATCACATCTTGAAATGAATTACATATTACTCCTTGTGCGAAATACGAATATCGAATAGCTTAGCTGTCTTTAAATATTCATAATTATAGTATTATTTATTAACGAGGAATTGTATTTTCATGGGTCTTCATTTCATAACATAGTTAGCCTACGAGAAAATTTGCAGAGATCAAAGGATGACGGTTCTCTGCTAAATCATCAAGCGGTATTTGCCAGCATGTCCCTTTCTCCATTTATGGATACATATTGACGGCTTATGTTTGCAAAAGTAACCTTGAAATTAAAAGGCTTCAGGTACTAAAATTTTGGTCCGTAAATATGGCAAATATATTGTGGATAATGTTATAGGTGTTATGGGTATAGCACCTAGTTAGGCCTTACACGCTTCAATTCTTTCGATATAGTCATTGCTTCAAGTTGAACCATGATATCGGCAGAATAAGTGTATCATCATTCTCTCTTGCTATGAAATAATGGAGGCAAAGGGGTTAATCACGTGGTTGCCGTCTCTGGAGGGAGGATTTTTCAAAGCCGCCTCTTCATCATCCAACATTTTAGGGTGGAAAAATCTCTAACTATTATGATAAAGTCATCCAAGGTCTACAAAGCATGTCTTCTTCGTGAAAGATACTCGAGAAAGCTTCGCTGATTTTATACGTAAATAAAATGTGAAATAAAAGTAATGAGAATAAATTATTGGAGCGAAATGAAGCCTAAATTCACCATCATCGGAGAAAAATGAAGCAGTGAAAGAATACGCTGTTCTCATGCGCTCTGATGCTTGTGTTATTTCGTTGACTTTGCCTCCGACGGCTCCATATGAAGCTTTTTTATGTTTGTCCATAGAGTTTCCTGACGTATGCTTTGGCTCCATTGCCGTTTCAATCGGAAAACTCTTTGGTTCTTTTGAGTTCTTCGGGGAAATACATCAGTTAGAATTGATGATAAAGGAAATTAAGAAAAAAGAAGCGTATTGTGTGTACCGGCTTTTTTTTGGTCCTTTTCTCTTCTCGCATCATCGCACTTGGCTCGTAAAGGATGCCGGGATATCACCTGATGTTGGAGTTACGGTATAGCGTAGCAAGTAACGAAGCGTAGAACCATCGCGGTCCATTGTCGAAGCTTTGGCTCCGACATTAGGCCACTGCTTCCCGAAGTACGTCCCATTTCCTTCTCACATCCTAAATCAGGCTATTATTGGAATTCGTTATCGGAATTGCGGAGGGATTTCCGGCTCTTCTTTCTTCTCCGTACCTCTGGAACGTTCAATCTTTGGAAATGGAACCTCAGGAAAGTGCGCTACAAACTTCTAATTCCATTATAGCCGCTGTGATCCCACATCCGAAAAACAATAGAGGGGAACTTTTCTGCCTCCATCCAGTTGGCATCAGAAGAAAAAAAACCTCAGGGGAGGAGGTTAATGCTTCGCTGTGCTTTCAGAAGATGCTGGTTGTAGATATATCCTGTGTAGACATTGTCTTCGGTTGAAGTTTTCTTAGCTCACAAGTCATCACGCTCGTTCTTAATGACAAATCATTTTCTATCTTAGAATTCGATATCTTTTCTGTCGTTAGTTATCTCGTAATCAGTAAAAGTAATCTCTCAGCTAAAGTTGGATTTCGTGAAAGGTTCGAAGTGCTTTTCAGCGGTGGACTATTTGTTTTACCTCCTCAAGTTATTTCATCACTAAATTCCGCCTCCAAATTTCAAGCGGTTCTACATTCAGGATTAAACACGCTTATAATGCTTATGCATTTCTTTACAATCAATGAACAAATGTAGCCTGAGAATAGTATAATTCGAAAACTTTAAAATCGATGATATAATTCGCCAATGAAAGAAAATTTGGCTAAGCCAGAGTACGAGCCTGTATCTCCCAATTGTCGGTCAACCTGATAATCGTTGTCGAAGAAGACGGCATAACTGGTTGAATACCTTACCGGCAATTCGGAGATCGGGGTTCGAATTCCGGCGAAGTCAAATGAATTATCAATTGCGAATAGCATCCTAAGGATAAGTAACTTTTTATCCGCGACTGCGTAGAATATTATTTAATCATGCAGTACTTAGTCGTAAACGCGTCGGTAGAGGAATATGTTGGGATTCAAATGAAATGTAAATAATAATCTCATTGGAATTAACAGTACGAAGGGAATATTATTTGTTGATTGTTTTTGTAGAAAATTCCACAAAGGAAAATTCTTTTGTTTTGACTTGGAATGGATACAGAATTTATTTCCCCAAATTTGCGCCAAGCATTGAAGTGAATTCAATTCAGGGGATTTTAGCTCGTTTACTTTCAATGAAAACGAATTTTACCGATGGAAGTTTAGAACTGTAATGTTCAACCCTTCGGCGTTTAACTTTTCCCATTTGGGGGCTATTTATGGCGTAACATGTTTTATTATCTCGATAAGGTACTCAATATTTCACATATTTTTGAACGCTGAGATAAGTTGGAGAGGTACACGGAGGTGCCGGATTTGGAAAAGTTGTTGGTTGTTCATGTTTAGGAATATTATTGTGTGTTAGTGGTGGAAAAATGAAAAAAATACAGGCATTCATTCAATGACACCCTAAGCTTTGTTGTTTTCCCTGAATTTAAATATGATTTCCCTAACTTTCACCATTTAATTGAATGAATTCTCGTCTTTCAAGTTAGGACACTAAGGTTGTAACCCATTGATAGTCATCAAAAAGAGTTCTACGTATCACGATCACGTATTTGTTGTTTTGTTTCCCATTGCGTCTCAAGTTCTGGTAGGAAAAGATTCATTATTCATCCTTCCCGAGTCCAATGAAGGGCCTCAAATAAATCCACCCCGAAATAAAAAATCGTCTTCCGTTTAGTAACTGTAATTATTATTTATTTTCTTCTCTAATTGCATTTTTTTTCGTTATCATTATCTAATAATATTCCAAGAAGTACTAAATAGTCTGTGCGTCTTTTGCATTCGTGCATAAACTATAAAAATGAAGATGGAGCATATTAGCGCGGTTGTTGATTCAACACAAGGAGAATTGAACCCTAAGGTTCTGATGTATATCACAATGGGTCAAAATACTGTGGTAAGTGTAGGGATGGATGTTGTTATCTTCTGATGAAACCTAACCACTGCCGCATGATTGCGCGTTCAATACTGGTAGCTGTTTTATGTTGCTGAGCTTATGTGATGGAAATAATATTCACTCCCCGTCACTCACTCAAGAGATTGCTTGCTCTCAGGGAATTGTGCAGACGTAGATGTCATTTTCACAATGCATGCATGAAAATTTTCTCTTAACATAGCTGGCTATTAACAATGTGGAATTGCTAAATTAAGGGCCTAGGATGGTTGTTTGATTTGGTAGTTTAATTTCCTGAACAAATTAACCTATCTCATTTATGAAAGGCTTGATTTCGAAGGTCGTGCAATCTGTACTGTAGACCACCCCGCCTAGTAAGGAATTAATTTGCGTAAGCACCTGCGACGCACCCGCCTTTAGGGCGTAGAGCACTTTCCCTACAAGTCCATACACTCTCCCACGCATGCCTGAGAAATAACATCAGCGCGCTTCCCTAATTCTCTCAACACCTCTCGCAATTGACCCACCTCTCTGTTCCACCCGACCGTTAATATTACTCTCTCTCCTGATTTCTCTTTCCTCCATCTGCTCCCAAACTCTTGATCTTCATTCACCAGATTTTTTCATCCTGATGGAAGAATCTTTGTTTAGTAAGCGACGGATGACAGTGGCTGAAAAAACCTTCATTTTCTAAGTTCTCGCTCATTGACTCCTAACTCCAAATTTTCTTGTTGATAGGTGAGGATACATTTCATCCCAGACTAAGCTACAGGTGCGTTATGTCACACTTTCAGGGTACCCTCTCTATGGGTGCACACCGAAGATTTCCGTCTTGGGATATCCGAAGGATTCACTTGGGTTTTGAACCTGGGTCTTTTGAGTCACTAACCCAACGCTCTACCACATGGGCCACCACGCTAATCCTTGAGATAGGTGAGGGGACTCTGCACGCCACGGGCTGGTGGTATCACCCAGTCAGGATGGGGGGTTTTTCTGGCGGGTATTCTTCATTTGCGAATGAAAATTAGTACATTCGGAGAGTGTTTGCTCTTTAAATCAATCGTTAGATAATTCATTCTACAACAAGGGCGCGATGAAAATGGACCAATGCCGTAGAGCTCTTTAAGTGAACCATTACTCGCGGTTTGTAGGGGGTCTCTTATTGAATTTCCTAACCATGCCATGTAAATGTTACGCGTGCAGACTTGGGGAGGCTAGTTCATTCACGTAGGCCACCTCACAGTTTTAAATTTAATATCCTGCTCAGGTTTCAATTATTGTACTTAAAATTTTCTCAGGTGCCAAGAGAAAAGAAAATGGAAGGAATCTAATAATATTCAAACCCAAAGTATGATTATGGGATCAATTGAAATAATTTCCACACGTGTGGTAGGTACCTCGCAGATGACGAGCTGTCTTCTCTGGCACGGAGATAATACCCATGGGTTTAGACTTTGGTGCCTTTGCTTTTTAGTGAAAGTATAATTATCTGTATCAGATAACAATAGAAAGTTAACGAAGAGCCTTTAATTTAATACCATAACCGTAGGTTTCTGGTTATAATTGTAGAATTGATTAATAATAATTATGGAATTAATGGACGAGAATGGAAACGTTTAATTAAATGTAACTTAATGAATTTTTTACTATGCCCAAGTGTTTATATATTTAAATCCTTGAATGGGATATTTTTACATACTTTGTTTTGCAATACATTCACGTTATTATCTGATCATTTAATAATGACACTATAAGGTGCAACAAAATGTACCTATGTATTTATTAATAAGTATTGTTATCATTCAGATTGAATATCCGGTCCATCCAGGGAATCTTTATTTGAGCTGTTTTCTAATGATATTCTTTGAACGGTATTTATGTGAACCTGAAAGAAAGCCAGCATGCAAGCTAGTCATTAGGAAGAGCGGTAATAGGAGTGTGGTCAAATAGTTACTGAGCCTCGGCGAAGGAAAACCCGTCAAAAAAATAAGAAGAAGCGTATACAAACACTTAAGACGAAAGGTAAAAGACATTGGAAGGGATTGAAGTGGCCGAAAAGGAAGCGAACAGAAAGTTGGGAATTGAAAGAAGAAGAGGCGGGAGAGGTGGAAGAGCGAGAGAAGAGGGTAGCTTTATATTGACTGGGATGCGGGGAGAAAGGTATAAGTATTGCCCGAGCCGAATTCTCGGTTAGTGAGGGAGGAAAGAAGAGCGCGCTCTCCTTTTTCAGGAAAGCCGGAATCTCATGGGGGAGTCCGGGCCGGGCAGCGCAGGGACTCTTGAGAGATTGCGGAGGAGAGATGGTGCTAGAGACAAAACCCTCTTAGCCCAAAAACTTGAAAGCAAGGGCGTGATACAAATGGTCCGGCAGTTACCTCCCTGGCGTAATCCGTCCCGAGTTCTCGCCGTGGTGGAAGAAGG
Organism: Ischnura elegans; assembly: GCF_921293095.1. Lineage (NCBI taxonomy): Eukaryota > Metazoa > Arthropoda > Insecta > Odonata > Coenagrionidae > Ischnura > Ischnura elegans. The sequence goes on from NC_060252.1 coordinate 62,729,916, forward strand.
AGGAGGAAAATCTTCCGCGTCTCGCTACACCCCGATAGCTCTTCCACATCCGTCCACTGAACGTCTTACCTGATACATGGCGCACAGCATCGTATCGTGGTGCTGTTCCTCGGTTGACTGAGGCGTTACTCCTCGCGCCTCAAGCGGGCGCGCTTGGATTTGTGAGGTTCTAGATGGAGAGCTGCTCACCGTCGCACCACTTCGCGTCACTGACGCATTGGCATATCCGCCGCCTTCATCATAAATGGGCTCTTTCACCAAATTTTTTTCTGCCGATTTGGACAGTATTATAATGGAAGGGATACTTTTCGATTGTCCGTATCGTCGCCTTTTGCTCGATATATTCGCGGCGAAAAATTGACGGCCCGAAAAAAAATCTTATCAACCCTTACGTAAATAATCTGATGACGTCACAAATTCTTTGTGAGCTGGTTACCGGTTCATCGCAACACTTCGGCCTAGCACATTGGTTTCGCGAGGCGCACGTTTGTTTACACTCCTCTGAGCAATTCCTTCCCTAAATTAGTGGCACTCAGTGAACGACTGAATGAGCTGAAACTTTTATGAAATCAACTCATAGAATCGTTCTGAAAATACTTTGTTTTCTAAACTTACATATGAGACTCTGCGAGAAGGGAAGATATTTTTTCGTCGTAACTTGTCTTTATTTTCATCTACCGAATTCTTTAAAGGAATTGCGAATTTGGGTCAATGGGAACGAGCTCATTATATGAAATACGCGAACCTCATTCGCTCTCAATACGCTATATAGTTCGTCCCTATAACAAGAAATTATTTCCGAAAAATGCACCGACGCGGCGTGCCGAATACCGATTCAACAGTATATCGGACATTGGCATTCAACCGGTGGCCAAGATGCCGAAAAATTGTACCTCCGATCCATAATGTTAGCAGCTATTCCCGGTGGCATTGTAACCCAATGGGCTGAGCAATGAGCTACTGATAGAAGGGTCCAAGGTTCATATCCCGGGCGAAGGTTATGGACACCCTCGACAAATATCCTTGAAGTGCGATGTGGGTGGAACTGGTTCCTCATCCATTAATAAGGGAAATTCACGTGCCTGTGATGAGGTCGGATTTGAGCTCTACCCTAACCTATCAAATTAATTATCAGGTTGACTCACTGAGGGAGTTATTAGAAACAAATATTTAGCAAATCTGGAATAAATAACAGAGTGATCGATTTCTTTTCGGAATAATTATTTAAATTACTGTGCCATACTGGGAATCAGTTGCGTAGCCAGGATTCCGAAATGGGGGTTGTTTACCGGAAATTTCGGGGCTCTTCAGGGTGTATGGAAAACACCCCTGTGCAAAGGGGGTTCCGAGAAAATTTTGGGATTTTTGATGCTTAAAATGTGATTTATAGGATTAAAAAACGGTAATTTTGTCTAGTTTTTATTAAAATGAAGTATATAATATAGGTGTATTAAATTAAGTACATAATATATACCAAATAATGTAGTAAAGAGTACAGCAAGGGCTAAAGGGGAGAGGGGGTTTTAACCCGGAAATCCCCCCCTTGGTTACGCCTCTGTAGGGAATAAATTACTTTTATAAACGTGTGTCCCTCTACTTCAATATTTCCAGCAGAACAGAGTTTATCTTTTAACCATCGTAGATTAACGGCTAAAATTTATCGTAACCTGATCTGAATGAGAAAAAGTAGGGGAGAGAACCCGGGGTATAGGAAAAGTCCCAAGCGCATTTCATAACTCATCATGTAACATTCCTTCTGTATTAATAAGCATGAACATTTTTCATTAGGCCATGTTCTTCTAAATTTGATATTGGATTGCATATTCATGATTGTATTACTAATTATCCACTAAAATTTAATATTGGCGTGACAGATTTTACAGATAAGCGGCATCTTAACCGTCATGCGGCTTAGCTGTGAAACATTTAGTACCAATGTTGAAGGTTAGTGGAAAAGTACTTTTGTTATTATGAATATAAATAACTTACGCAAAGTGAAGCCTGATATTATTTAAAATAATGCATGGCATGTTTATATGCCATTTGCAGTAAATTATTCAGTCATTGTTGAGCCAATGATTCGATATAGGTGGATGGAAGGCTGCAACCTTTGTAGGTTTTTGCGCCAAGTTATTATCTTGGGTTCAGAATTCATTCGAACGTACCAAAACTTAACCATTCCAAGCTGCTACAATCGCATCTTGGAACGATCTCTTGCAGGCCATGTCGAACTTGAAAGACCTTTCCCGTATTTTATGATTGGTTTACTGATACATTATAACATTTATATACACAGATTTATATTTGTAGCGAGGATGAGAGGTTCTCGGAGAGAGAGAGAAAAAAATAGGAATGTATTCGGGGGAGAGAGAGCGGGTTGTTGGAAGATGAGGCGGCAGAAGGGTATGGACGGTGATTTTGCCGGACTGGTGCGGAGTATGCGGATCAATTATTCAGAGGCCAATCTTGGATGTAGGCGCCCGCACGTCTGAACGGCCTCATCAATAAGAGCGGATTGGAGGAGGGTGCGCTCCAGAGAGGAATGGGAGAGCCTATAGGAGGGCAGAGATTCCACTGGAGGGAGTAGGTGGGGAAAAAATCTGTGGCAAAAAGTGAGAGAAACAATAACAAGGTGGAGTCGAGGATGAAAAGCTTCTGCGGCTTTTTTTTGTTTTCGGTAAAGGAATCTGGTGGCCGGATCACTAGAGTGAAAATTTTGAGCGAGACAAGAGGGTGTAAGAAGTGAAGCCACGCTCATCTCACAGTTTAACGTAACTTATGGTGACCTCCGAGTTTAGAATCCAGAGAGACAGTTTGAAAAGAGGAGTAAAGTTTTGAACAACGGGACTCACTCGCGCTCGACCAGTCTTTTTCATTGGCAACGTACTGTCTTTATTACATGGAAATTTTTTAAGTATACTCTACATTTGCCTGTAAGTGAAAGCTCTGAAACACCCTAAATCGGAGGCGCGTATTTCTTTTTATTTTGTATTGCGCCAAACTAAAGGTCTCGGGTGCTGTAATCTGTTTCATAACCGGTATGTGCGACCGCGACGGGACGATTGATTTGAAGAGGGTCACACTTCTGCATTTTGACTTCCGTACCATGCGGGATTAATTCTTCCTTTTGTTTGAGTCAAATCACCTTCATTCAAGTCCCTTGGACGGGGCAGACCGTACCGTATGTTACCACTTCATCAATTTTAGCATGTTTAAACCTTTATCATAATCGAAGATAATCATTTGACGTGCTCATTCCTACGCCATAAATTTTTATAAATCTCTGTGCTGAGTTGTTTTTCAGTTATTTTTATGCGTGAATGGTATTTTTTTCTTGATGTGTAAAAGTAGCCATCTCCTGAAGTAATGGTGAATGATATGCTCTGTCATTAATTTCAATTTTCCCTCAGCAAAATACCTGCAATAAAAAAGGGCAATTTAATCTAATATATGGCGTATTCTGATACAAAAGCAAACGAGGTAGGTTGTGAATAGAATACGAAGATATAATCTTGATGTAGTGAATTTGTATTCCATTTTGAAATAAATACTTGCAATTTTTCACGATTATAAAATGTATCGCAAACTAGGTTTTAATGTTACTACATCATATTCAAGGTGAGGTGATTACCACAGCACCTTGAAGATGATGTAGTGACATTGAAACCTTTGTCATTGTAAATGTTATAATCGTGGAAAATTGCAAGTAGTTATTTCCAAATGATGTAGGCTATGCCCAATGAATATTGTCAGGGATGTGGTTTTCTGATACCATAGAGTAGCCGTACCGAGGTAGTGTTTGTTGTGTGTTTGATTTTATTTCCTGTGGAAATATCACGCATCGATTTTGATGTATCGAAACGTGATGAAGTCCTGCTGTAACCTTGGGCAAAAGTTAGCCTTTCCGGCCTCCTTTTCCCTTGGGGGGGGGGAGAGCGTCTCGAATACTCGCAAACCGACGCGACGCTCCCTGACCTTATAGGAGCGGCACTTGAGCACCGCAAGTGGTAGGGGGGGTGTGACCTTAAGTGTTCTCTTGCATCGGTCGCAAGGAGTATCCTTGTGGGTGGGGTTGTGTGCGCGAAATAGGAGGGGGGAAGAGGGTTAGGAGGGGAAGGGTAGGTCGTCTCCGAGATTGATGTCCACTTCATGCCGACCAATGCAGGACACGAGTTTATCGTCTGCTTGCGTCGTCGGGGAGGACCTCGGACTTCCAGAAGGGGGTGAGAGGAATTAATCTTCCCCTCTGCCGCTCTCTCAATTTTTCAGCTTTCTCCCGAAGGGTTTCTTCCTTGTCTCCACTTAGTCTGCTTTCTCCATTCCTGAAGATCGGTTTTTCCTTCTCCGTCGTAATCTTGCTGCATGAATTATTCTCTGCTTGACTTCTCGAAAAACTTCTCCCGTAGTAACGAGTACAGTTGCCATTATTGGAACTACTAGCAAAATATATCATCAATGACGCATAACAATTTTCATGCTATCTTTTTATTAATGCTAGACTAGTTAGGAATCACTCGGTCTTCTTTAACTCCAAATATTTGGACCTTCAGTATGTGCGAAAATCGTATGGCGTGGGCATTTTATGGTTTCCGGCTGGTCTTTGTGGAACCAGGATAAAGGGAAATAAAACTCGCTTTGTAGTATATTCCAAACTGAATATTCATTAACGATAACCATACCTACGATATTGTTTAACCGCGATAATGGTGTAACATTATCGAAACATAGTCGGGGTAAATATTTATTCTGCGAATAGCGTAAGAAGTGAAAATCCCTAATATGGCGTGAATTGAGGTACTGAATTTTTTTCTTAATGAAAATAGGAACAAATGATACAGAGACGTTTTCTGCTGTGATATTTCATCGAAGAGGGCAGAATTTGGGGGTCGCAAAAAGTGTGATCTCGGCAATTTGACCAACGTTGGATTGCCACTGTCCGATGTACTGCTGAATCGTTTTCGGTGCACCGATACAATTTTCGGAAGGAAGTTCTTGTCGCAATGATGACTTGTGATACGTTTATTTACAGGACCTGTAATTTTTAAATGACAGTTGTGGCTTCAGTGTGCTTCATACACAAGAATAAAATTGGCATAGAAATTTAGCAAATTATATTCTAAACTACATAAAACATTACGTAGGCAGAACTATCCCATCGAAATTCAATAGTGGCATAAAATATCCCAGTTAGAAGGAGTATGTTATGGATTTTATGTATCCTGCACATCAAAAATCTCCGTTTAGGAAAAATTTCTTTTTACATTGGTTCAATAAACTGAACCAACGCGACGTGTCCTGTGAAATGGTTAATTTTAGTTAACCTGTGCTATCTGTAGAACCCTATTGAAACGATACTAGTGAAATATGTTCCATTTCGTGCTGGTAGCGTTCATTTCATCGTGACTGGGTGCCGTCACTTCTCTCCATGAAAAAAAGTTTCTTGGGAGGATTCATTTTGATAGAAGGTTTAGTTTGGAGCGGAACACTCTAGGCTTTCATTCTAACTATGTTCGGTGCGCTTTAAGCCCCTTTACCTCACAGATAGGTTTGGCTACGTTCTTGAGTCTGTTTGAGCAATTTCAACATTATTCTAATTCACCTTGAGGGTATGAATATTTTTCTACAGTTATATTATAGCCAGTATTTTTATTAAGTAATCTCTTAATACAATTTAATCTCAATTTTATTATTTTACAATTTTAAACTTATTACACATTACATGTAGGGTAGGGTTTCAGGAGAACTCCTGCATTGCTAAACTTTAACCAAAGGATTGAAGTTTGAATTCAAGCCTTTGGGCGTTTCAGTTTATACAGTGCTAGCTGACCCGGCGAACTTCGTACCGCCTAACATTCAATGAACTTATAGTTTAGTTACACCATTTATAAATAAGGAGAGGCTGTATCGTTTTAATCATATTTGATTTATTATAAATTAAATGAGAATATATTGATGAAATAAAAATTATACGCATTCAGTTGTTGGCTATTTGTGTTATTAACCGTAAAAAAATGTTTTTAGGTCTAAGTCCGTAGCGTAAACTTGGCTTGTTCACGGGGAAGGTTAACGCAACGCTAGACCGACGCTTGACTGATGCTCAAAATAGTGTAAGAAAAGCCCCTATGAAGCAGCATTCGTATCAAATGACTTTAGGCGCGCTAGTTATAGTATCTCTGTTTTGAAAAAATGCACTGCGTAAACGTGCTGCATGCGTAAACGCACCACGGTGTGCCCTACACATTCGAGTTTTATGCCTTGCGTCAAGCGCCTTCTCATAAACAACAGTTTTTGTTTTGTTATAAGGCGCAAGAAAAAGCGAACGAAGCTAAATAAAAATAGCGAAGCGAAGCAGGGACGCAGCGAGGGGGGTTTTTGGGGGTTAAAACCCCCCCCAAAAGCTAAGAGAATCTTTTTATAAAACATTTGGTTATTAATATTAGGGGGACGGATGAGTCACAAAATATTTAACTTTTCACACAGCCGCAAAACCCACCATTTTGAACCTTATATCCTAAAAAATGTCTGGGGAGGGCCCCCACACCTCTCGCTTACCTTGGCGAGTTTTCTATACCCTACAGACCCGCTAGAATTAGCCGAGCCTATCCTTAATTCCTAGCTGCGCCCTTGAAGCGAAGGAAGAAATACAGGTGTGATAAGAGATGGTTTACCGACTCGTAAACATACCACATATTGTTTACCATGAGAAAATCATGGGTTTTCACTGACACATGAGAACAAACATCACAAAAACTGAAAGACTGGCCATGCGATTTGTTAATCTTTATCACGAATGCAACACAAATTGGAAATTGAATACGTTTAAGCTTAAAAGGGCATATAAGTTGGGATCATGGAATCTTCGGATTGAGAACTTCCTCATCTTTGAATTTTCCTTTGAGTATAGTGGCGTGAATCACTTTCATTATCAGTTTTTTTAATAACCAAACACGTTCCGTTGGATAGTTTTGGTTGGTTTAGGTATCGAAAGATCATGAACACAGAGCCTACCTTTAGCTGAAAATCGTGCTGTGGTAAGCCAGGCGCGTGCAAGGACTTTAAATATTCAGATAGATAGTTGGTGACTTCGTCTTCGTTTATTACAAAGTTAAAAGATTTGAATTCATGCAGAGTACACGGACATTACTGATAATCAACAATTGCTTGGAGATTTGTTTACACACACGGTATTTATGTGTTTGTTGATACCTTAATTCGAGCTAATACCTCTAATTCAATTATTTTAATATTAATTTAATATTTTTAACATGTTTGAACATTAAATTTTTTTAAATATTGTTAAAAAGATCAGTCAATACATTAGTAAAAACGAAAAGAAATCTTATTTTTTTGACCGTCTTAACAATCGACTCATAAAAACATATCTCTAAGATAAAGTTGAATTTTTTTTGTGAACTTTTCCTATTTTTTAATGTCCTATATGTTATCCGGGGCTGAGACGAATCCAAAGAGCCTAATGTCATTAAAATCGATGCAGCCGTTCTCGAGTTACAAGTGTTCTAACTAACACGATTTTCGACTTTCTTTTATATGTATAGATTTTTGTGAATCAGTATATATTTTAAGTAATTGACAAAGCATATGTTTGTTATGTTTCCCTGTTATATCACCATTCTCGCAACGTTGGTAAGGTAGTAAATAATAAGATTCCACCGCTCACGCGTTCTATGTGGATCAGAATACCAGCATTTAGAGCTCAAGCTTCTGCTTATTAAGGATGTGTCTTCGTTATGATAGCTATCTAAAGTTATGTTTAATGCGTAGTTTAAATTATCCTACATTTTTACGTTTTTTCATGCCTTCTTAGCGTAAATAGATCTATTACACAATTACTTTGATCCTTACCACCTTTCCGAAACGTTATTTCGCATAAGCGGCTTGAGCATTAAAGTCAGTTTGTATGATATGCCTTCATCGAATCATTTTATTTCGATATCTACCTACTCGGCGTGGTAGAAGTATGATATGAAGAAGGAATTTGGCATTGTATTTTTAACCCTTCAACTGGTATTATTTGGATCATATGAAGTTTTCATTATTGTATTTATTCATTTTGGATAATTTCCTGTCCTACTTTAGTTATTATCGCGGATAACTACGGCTTTCTATAATTGCCTAGCGGTATTTAATATTCAAATCATCTGAGCGTAAATTGCTGGAAATTATTGCCAAGCCGTACTACGATTTGAATTTTTTTATTTAAAGATGTGGAGAGAAAACTGGGGTATCCACTGAAAATCCATCCTTATTATGGATACAAAATCATTATCAGCACGTTTATTCACAATCGTAATGGATCTGCTATTTTTGGGTCATAATATTTTCTATGGGTAATCCCTATTCATGTTCGAAATAAATCAATTGAATAAACAAGGGTGAGCTTATATCAAATGAGATGAATACATCCCATGTGATTTTAACGTGCTCATATCCGGTCAACGCAATCATATCCGTATTTTGTATTCGAATAGTGCAATGATGCAAAGCCTCTATGCTGGCCATAGGATCAATCACGGGTATTTTCTCTCCGTACAGATCTGGGTAATGGGAGCATGCGAGTGGGTAAAAGCCACATTACCTGCTCACTTAATTTCATTTGTTGGTTGAATTTCTTGACAAGTACTAATGTATGTTGTGCTAAAATCACAAAGAATACAATTTGACTATCATTATCAACATTCAGCAATCCGAAGATCGATTAGACGCAGTCCTCTACTAAATTTCCCTAAAGCGCGCTTTCTCCATGTATTCAGTGTCCTGCAGATGTCAGATAACGTAAATTTTAATTTCCTTTTAGTAGCCTGTATTATATATTCTACTAATCCATAAAAGTAATATTGAAATATTCCATAAAAGTAAATTTAGCATAAGTAAATTTAAAGTAAATTAATTTAAACTGTTTTTCAATTTTCATTTTTATTTGGAAATCATTTCATTTATTCCAAGCCTCAACGTTTTTGTTAGTTCTCCTTTTGAATTAATGATCTAGAACTTAATTATACGATGAATGAACTTTATGGCATCCATCGAAGTCCCAGATACTCCTTCAGTCATCCTTCATTACACTCACCTCTCTCTTGACCTGGCTTTCTATTTTTCAAGAATTTTCTATTCCTTTATTCATCATCAAGTCGCTCTGTGCCGCCCGGATTCTTGCACGAGGAACATATCTGGGTCTATATATGTCTTTTGGATGAAATGTGATATTCAAGGCAAGAAGAAATACGGCAATTTGGCTGGTTTCCACAGGAATGAAGTAGTAATAATTCTGAGACAAGTTAAAGTAGCGAAGTACCTTTTTCACGAACTGATTTGTCGGTATGAAAGTATCCCTCGAACTGCAGTGTGCTGTGTTGGTACTTACCATATGAGGTTCATTCTTTCTGCCGTGAATTTTTCGTAAGAAAGGAAGTGCTTTGAGAAAGTATACATTTCATCTAAGAGACGGTATACACGGAATGAAATTTTCGTCCACATATAATCATCCAGTGAAAGTTATTTTTTCAACAGTCGGTATTGAGGCCCGCCTTTTGAGAGAGAAATAATGTATTGCCATTCAGAGCGCTTCTTTTACTTTCTATAATGGTAAATGTTTTGGTTTCTTATGAAATATTACATGAAGGAGCTTTTATGGACCATTATTTCATGTGGATATGATCTAGATGTTCCGTAATCTCTAAGGCACTATGTGGTTATTGTGAAACCACCTTGCAAAGAAGGTGATTCACATGAAATAATATTTATTTGGAAAATAAATCATAACCTTTACTAAACATGAATGTTATCTCTACATTAAAAATATAGTTTCTAAAGATTCGTATGTTTTATTGGAAACAGGCATAGAATTTTTAAAGCAAAATTTCTCCGCGTTAACCACATCCAAGATATTGCAGACTCTTGGATATCAAGTAAAATACCAGAAATGACATATATGATATTCAGGAAGAGTTTAATTTTTTTCCTCGGCCTTGAAATGAGCATAACTGAAATTTAAACCAATGATTTATAAGTAAAGGTTAATGAAGAACAGTGGACACATGGTAACTACAGCTACCATTTAAAGTTTTAATTGTTGAGTCATTAAAAGAGTAAAGACAACAAATTGGAATCATTTTTTCATCTATTGAGTAAATCCACAAACAGCACCTCCTCTATCTTATAATATAATTTTTGAGGGCGGCGTTGAGCTGCCCGCCTCTTACAGTTCGACAGTCAAATCTAAGGCCAAAGTTAATTGTACTGGATACAGATTTTTATTCACATTCGAACCTTATATATTACATAAGAATGAGACAAAGGATTTGAATTGAGTGGGTCCTCAGCGAGGAAGGGATCTTAAAATGCGTATTATCAGGTAAATGTTATACGGAAGTGTAGGGGGTAGTTAACAGAACTTAAAAATGAATGGAAGAGAATAGGCTTTAATGAACATTTGACGATGGAATACGAGTAAAACAAGAGAGGGATTCGCTAAATGTTCCAAGGAAACCTTTAACCGGGAGAAGACAAGACTAAACAATTATTCTGTATTAAAAAAGGCGTTTGTAGTATTTTTGGAGCGTTGTGTCATGAGATATTTCACGTCGAAGTAGAACCAGGGTGTACCTACGCTTTAAAGCTTCTGCGGGCCAGGGAAGACCCGAGGGCAGGTTGGTTTTTAAAGGTATGGGAAGCCGGCAAACAGAAGTGGAAAAGGAATGGAGAGAAACACACGTATTTATCCATTTCTCCTTTCACCACCCTTCTCTCGCTATTTTCCCTCCAGTTTTCTGGTCTACACTATCCAAAAGCTTAGTTCTTCTCCTCGTCCTTTTTCCCCCGTCCGAACAGTAGTACCGCAATACATTCAAAAGGGGAGACGTGGTATCTCCTCTGCTCCTGTTATGCTTTTTTGGTCCATATATATTGCTTCTCTCTCTCACCGCCCCCTTTCTCCCAAACATCGTACTCTCCCACTCTTTCCCTCTCTGTATCTTTTCCGCTCAAGTCGTATGAAAAAAATTGTTAGTCTCCGGGACTTGAGCCTCCAGGGTTCCAAAGAATGGGGAGTTGGGGTGAGTCAGAGGGATGGTGGAGCGAAAGGTGGAGGAGTATGGTCGTCCCTAGGGTGAGAGTCGGGTTAAGAGAAGGGGTGGGTGGGTGGGGAGCCGAGAAAAGGGGTGGTTTTGCGGCAAACTGGGGAGGTTTGGGCGCCCTGCGGCCGGTGAACTTCGCCACCGCGAGAGATAGGGGGTGGAAGTGTTAAAAGGAAAGGAAGAAGAGTGGGCAGTGTGGATGAAAGGCGGCTGATGATGATACGGTGTATTATTTGGGCTGCTAACGAAATATTATTCATTAAGGGCAGTTTTCCCGTAAAAGGTAAATTCAGCACCTTCATGTTTCTGAAGGCGATTTTTGACTTACACTAATAAAAAAAAATTGGAATACGATATAGTATGGGATGCAAACGAAATATTTTTCATAAAGGGTAGTTGACCATTAAATGGTAGATGAAGACATGCAAAGAGTTAATTCTGTTTGCTGAGGGACATGTTCATGATTCACCTAAAAAATTGAAGTACGAAATCCAAGTGCTATTTAGGCTGCTAAAGAAATAGAAGTCATCAAAGGAGGTTGGTTAGAACAAAGCGTAAAAAGTTGAGCAAAGAATAGCTCTCAATATCTTTGGGTACAGATTTAATCTTACCTCAACAAAAAATGAAATTCGAAACTCACGAATTATTTGCGCTGCTAGCGATATATTTTTTACATAAAGGGTAGTTAGCCATGTGAGCGTAAAGTCAGACGGGTAAAGAGTTACTGCCTGTTTCTAGATCCACATATTTACGCAAACAAAAAATAAATTCGCGTTTTATATAGGCTGTCAAAGAAATATAGTTCATTAAGGGCAGCTGGGTAGTAAAAAAAAGAAAGAACGTTTAACAAAGAGCAACCACATACATAATGAGCCTTTTATTTGGGGTGCAGGCAAAATAATTGATATGATTGTAATTGGTTAGTTAATGGTAAATTATGACTTGGAAAGGGTCACCTTCAGTATCCTCGGCTGCATCTTAATTTGATAAAACTGTGGGAGAAGAAATTCACAATATTTCTGCAATGAATTTACTCCGAAATTGGATAAAATGCGCATGTTGATGGAAATAGGTGGGTAAGAAGTATATAAGGTAGGTAATAAAAAGTAACACATTGGTCTTATGGCAGATATTTGAATATGTAATTATATGTAAAACATCATCATCAATGCATTATTATGGCTGTGCATGATAAAGCTAGGCATCGTGTTGGACCTATGCGTTAAGCCATGGGCTGCTGATATCCAGATCCTTGGTTCAAGTCCTCGGTAAGTGCCTTCCCCCCTTTGTAGAATCTATGAATTTCGCATGCCTGCGGCTTAAACTGAGGTGAGCTCCACGCTCATTATGCCCTCCAAACTTCGAATTCAATCACTAATTGAATGATTTTGGTGTATGTTTATAGTTATAAATGAAAAGTCCGTTCGCGAAAATGAACCTCTCAACTTGAAAAGGAAACATATACGGGTAACTCATTAAGTATTGAGATGTGTGGTAGAATTGCAGCAAACAATTGTCTGTCTGTCGAAAGTTTAAAATATATTGGCACCTGATACGTACCACGGAGCCAATTTATTGTATTATATTTTTTCGGGCGTTTTACTCTACTCGTGCGGCGATTTATTGTATCCAGACCAAAATGATGGAGTGTATCTGTTTTTATTCGTTTATTTTCCACGTATTCTCTTTTCTACCTCCTTTCATTTTTTCCTTCGCGTGACGCCGTGTCGCAGCCTGAAAAATTTCGACCCAAATCGCCCGGCGATCAAATTTAAGACCCCTGACTCTTTTTACCCTTAATAGAAAGAAGTAAGATAGGCGGGTGGAATGGGAAAAGGAATAAAAAAACTGTTCTGTCGCTCGCATAAATTTTGTTCCTTGGCCGTATTAATTTAAAGATACGTTTTTGGATAAATTTTGTGTACTCCTACACCACTTATCATCCAAAATTGTAAAACCGACAAGCCTTTATTTAACGACCGGGTTTAAAAGCCGACATGTCAAATAAGAGCTCACCCAATTTCACGGTTTATTGAGTCTGAAATCAAGTTTTCCCCCCGTGTTTTTTCTCCAGGTGCGTGCAAGTTGCGTGATCCAGCTGCTAGTAAAGTAGTTGGGAATAAATTAAGATGAATTCTGGAGATAAATTGATCTTACTTTAGGAATGCATGAAATGTCCATTGATTACGTAATCCCGGACCCCAAAAGTAGCTGCGAAGCGGTAAACTTGAAAAGCAATATCTCCTCAGTGATATCTTCCACGAATATTCCAATGGAGGATTTGACCGCTACTAGAACGCTGAATTCCTTGCAACTTACTGGGCATTGTAATGGGTTTACAAAAAGTCTCCACTTGCGATGCATGCGGTAGAGTGATGCTAAATATGAGGGAATTTCAGTTTCGGTCGTCCATCTTAAAGACAATATACGTGGCAACATGTCCAATAAATGAAAATTCAAAATCCAATCATATATATGCATTGGAAAATTGTTTGATAATGTTTTGCTCTATTCGTAAGGGGATATTTAAATTAAAATACAATATAGCCGCAATGGAAATCCATGTATTACTTTAACTTGCAAAAAAAATCAATGCGATCAACGATGAACTTATTTCGTCACTACCGTCTTATCCCTCTTCTACAATATCATAAAAAAATCAGCAGATCTCTTTAATCTTTTGAACAGTCGTTTAAAAAGGTCTTCATTCGTGGTCTCTCTGGAGTGCTTTCTGTTGAATCTCAGGCGGAATTTATGTTTCTCGTTATTCTGGGCTCGTAATGCCTCTTCAGATAATTGTCCCATAGGAAGAATCAACTCTTTTGCAAAATCGCTTCTATACTAAAGGACCTTATGTACCGTGGTTGTTATGTAATACCAGGGATACATCTTAGTGAATAACTCCGCAGTTCTCTGGCAGTACTCCTAGAAAGCTGTGTAATTTAGAGTTATGCCACTTGATATTGCCCTCAAAATGATGGAAAAATGTTTGATTAGGTCAACTTTGATACCTGTAATTATGAAAAATTAATTTTCCTCTGATGGTACTTCACACTTTCCTATGAAAACATAATTTAGATGAAGTATTTAACCATTTCATTTGCAAACATGCGTGAATGTTACATTTGCTTTACAATACATGGTATACATATGCTATTGCAGTCTACATTTACTCAATGGCCCGTCAAATCAGCGGCCAAGTCTGAGGAATCGAAAACACCTCTTGCGGTGTTACTGTCATTCGTGTTCTCTGATACAGGCCTTGGAACTTCAACAATAAACCCCATCCTTCCTCTAAAAGCATTCTGAAATCTAAATTTTCTCTGTATAAGGAGTGTTTTCAGATATCCTCGGGCCTGTAAAGAATGTTGGCCGTAATTGGAAGGCATTTTTACCATTGAACTGGATTCCAGCTTTGTTGTATTCTTTCTTACCTACAATTTTTTGAATTCTATCCAGTACGATATGTGTAGCACACATTCAAAAAATCGGATGTAGCAATATGAGGTTGATAATCCAAAAGAATATTTGGTCACACCTACAAGTCGATTCTATGCTGCCCTCAAATCATTCATCTCCATTGCTGTTGATCCGAATATGTAGCACTAAAATCTTTTATTTTTCCAGTAATATTGTCTCCACATTTTTTCGTAATTAGACCAGCATCTCAACTTACGTAATTCACGGAGACCATCTAGAGCAGCCTCATAGCTCTCAACATTTAATATCGGCTAAAAAAATCCAACAAGTGTATTTTTTATCCTGATGTCATTCCCTTCGTTTCTAATAATTCATTATGAGACTCAAAACGAGTAACTTGGTTTGAATACATTTGTACGTCAAAAAGCACTTGAAACCCTACGAGGTGAATTGAAAATTATAAATAAATGTTGGCGAACACGCATCATAATTGCCATGGTTACTGAGAGGCAAAAATAGTAAAAATTCATAAGTAATTAAAAGATTTCATGTAAATTCTACTGAAACAAACTCATCTTTGAAATGGAAAGAATAAAAAAACCCACCTTACACAATTCAAGCTGGAAAATCACTGCGCCGTCAAAACGAACTTGACAATCACACTACTGAACGAAACAAAACTAGGAGAACTAGCACGGCACTTCTTCACCGATTTCAAAATAATACTGCAAGTTGAAACGTATTTTTGTAGAGAAAAGCGAAAAACCCTTGAGGAAGAATCTGTTAAATACCTTCAAAAGGCTGTGGGTCATCATGAAACGCCCCTCTCCGCGCGACCCACATCGGCGAGGGTAGAAATGGAAAAGGGTAACGGTAGTTGCATTTCGCGAAAATAGTTTGTTTTTCTTTCTCTTTAGCATGCCAAATCAATCTTTTAACCCTACTTCAATACCCGAAGCATATTTCTTATACGAGGAATGGTTCCGACAAATATCCAATCCCAAGCATTTCCACTCGAGTAACGCGTTAAATGGTCAATTCGGTCGATCCATAATCCTTGCTAATGTCATCAGTTTAGTGTTTTAGGTCATAAATAACTAGGTTCTGAGCTTAAAATGACGATTTTCATGAATAAAGTTTCAAAAAATTTGGAACATCGACCTCGGTTACCGAGCGTCAGGGTCCCGCGGCGTGTAGCTCAGCCTTGACTCCCGATTGAAAAATCGCTCTCATTTCCTCCGTCGCAGACTTTTTTCCAAGATTTCTGCTTAGTGTTCTTGAGAAATCTCTACACCGTGATGTGAATTTCCCGAGTTATATATTTCGTAAACGAAAGATAATGTCTACTTTATGTCAAATTTCACGTGAAGAACGGGTCCGCCATTTTGCGTTGTAAAACTAGTCAAATGAGAACCAAAATCTTCCAAATTCACGGAAAGTATAGGCAAAGCATCAAGTCAAAGGAATATTGCGTTTTTTATTCCATAAAAATCATGCCAACGCAACACCACCTACTTAAATTCAAAGGTTTCTGAAGAAAAACGAGACCGCGCGTGTTTTTAAAAAGTTGGTCATGTTTGGGCCACTGTATCTCAGTAATGGACTGTATTGATGTAAAATGGCACATAAATCTATAGTTGGTAATCATTCATAAGTATTTACGCCAAGTTTGAAGTCTCTATCTCCAAAAACGTCATTTTGGACTTTTGTTCAGCTTTTTTCGATTCAGCACACTGTGCGACGGTTCATCGTGTCCCCTTCCGTTGCCTCCACTATTTTTTCCACGTCTTACTACCAGAAATGGACCATACCAAGGTGTACGTACCTCACATGCGTTAAGATAAATATTTATACAGAACATTATATGGATAGTTCGTGGTATGTGATGAGTTCATAATATCGAGAAGAAGAAAATTGAGTGGGATTATTTTTTGCGTAAAAAAGAAGAGGTGCTAGTTTGGGCCAGAATAGATGTTTTCCCATGACACTCAGGTGCAGGGATCTGTTTTGATATGTAAAATAGTAAAAAAAATGGAAGAAAAGAACGGTTGATGATGTTGGCGCGAGCGTTTCCTCGCTCTCCGCGTTGATAAGATTGTGATATCCGCAATTTTTGGGTATGTTTCCGCGTCAGTTGATTTTATAAAACAACAGTTTTGCTGGGTATCTTGTTAACGTCAATATTCCAGTGGTAATCAGGATATTGCACGTTGATTATTATTAAAGAATCTACCGATGAACACAGGTTTCCATGGTGAACTTAAGAAGCCTTCTTGCAGCCTCCCCTGCCTTCCATGTACTTCCCTACCCAATTCACAATAAGGCCTACCCGAGTGAAATCTTCTCGGGTTTTCCACCGTGTTAGTTGCTTGTAGACCTAACCGAGGAGATTTCACGAGTATCATACTCCGGAAAAGGACAAATTCATTAGGCATACTGCCATTCAATCTGTCTAAAAATCCTATTCCCTTCCTCCCTCTTCCTCGTTTACCCAGCACGTTGATTGGCCTGAATAATTCTCTTCCATGATCAGCGGAGCAAGGCAAAGTCCGGACACCTTCACCTTTGACCTGGAAACGCTGACACGATAGTCTACAAAACTGTAGTTGCGGACGCATATTCGAAAAATACAGACGTCAAAATATAAGAAGTTAGACTGTCGCTTACTTCTTACCATCAATTTTCATGGAAAGTAAAAACACTCCAGGTGGGAATGATTATTCTTTGATGTGAGCTAGTTCATTTCTAATTCTTACCCCTGCATATGATAGAAGTCTTCAGTTTAACTGCTGGTGTTCCATATTATCTCCCGTTTGCTGGCATTCAAACTCTCTCTATTATTGAGATCTTTGCCCCTGTATTGCCACGAGGTAATATTTAGCAAACGAAGAAGCAAAAGGGCCTTGAATATCTCCAAGGGTCTCAAACCCTACCGTTTCAATGGTTGTGGTGTAGTTATTGCTATAATGGGGTCTTCCACCATTTTTTTTTAAATAGCCAATTGTGATAGAGATTAAAAAATTAGTAGACCCGGTCGAATCGGCGGCCTTATCCCTCTGCAAATTACCTGATGACGTCACGTTCTTCTGCCGAGTTGTACGATGCTTCTCAGCTACTTGTCAGCCTCGTGAATGGGCCTCAAGGTCTTTCGTATAAGCTTTAACTCTTGTAAGCAATATATTCACTTAATGATCGGCCGCCCATGAACGAATCGATGTATCTGTACAATAATGAGGTCACCAGCTCATGAAATGTGGGCGGCAACTTTCATATTTATTTTTAATTATTTTAAACTTACGAGAGAATGGCTATAAGAGAGACATTTGTTGTCATCTTATGTTGCCCTTTCCATCGACCGACTTCTTTTGATGAATTTCGATTTAGACTCAAATTTAATAGCTTAGATTTAGACTAAAGTGAAATACCACATTCCATTCTTAGACGTTCGTTAACTGTTATCGAACATTTTCAAGACGATCAGCAGTCTCGTCAGCATGTCGGAAGAATGCAATATAGATCCAAAATGCATTAATGTCATGTCTTTCTTTTGGGACAATGTATACTCCTTTGGTATTATAAACTTTTCGGTACCATTGCTGTAATTCTTTTCGTGCCTTCCAATTAATAACTGTTTCCGCTCTAGTTCTTGCTGTGTCGTTCGTGCAGATACTTATTAAACGACGGAAAATAACTTATAAGACATCAATGAATTTACTTCCTTAATTGGGACATAAGGAGTACAGTGAACGTTTCGTGATATCACTAGAGAGCTAGAGCTCCATGCTAATGATATCTCTGTACGACATCTTTGACTCCCCTTCATTTTAATCCAAAAAGTAGCTCTCAAGCAGTGGCGTAACTAGAAACATGCCTCTGAGGGTGGTATGAGATGGCTTGGAATGGCGACCCCTCCCCCTAGGCAAATTTTGGTAAAATATTAAAAAAAATGACATGCCTGGAAATACATTTTACACCATTTTGTCACTTTTGTCTCTAAGCAGATGCTCCAAGCAAACTCTAAGCAGTTATTATGTGTCAAAACTAGGACATATCTTTAAATATTTTTTTATTTCTCTCGGGCTTTGTGGGGGGATCTATCCCCTCAACCCCCCATAGTTACGCCACTTCTTTCAAATATAGGTGTTGCAAATATAATGCTAATGTACACTTCCTACTACCCATTCATTAGAAACAGGAAAACTATCACTGAAATTCGACCCGTATTGTGAGCAAAATCATACTAAAGTATTTTAAGAATTATTAAAATATCTCTATGGCTCACAGCAAAAAATAGATGTAGTTCGAAGAATTTGCTCCATAGAATTCAAAATTAAATGCTAATCAATTTTGTTTCCTAAGTGGGTTTAAGTTTTCAATTTATGAAGTTACAGGAAAAAATATGAAAAGCCAATTGTGGAAATATGATAGTACTATGAATTCCATCCATCTCCATCAATAGGAAAAAATATATTTTTCATAACCAGACGAAGACGAAAAATGTGATTTAGTTTACGCATTTGTTTCCTAAATTTAAGTCACTTTGGAGTGCTGTTAACGGAAAACAAATATTATGATATTTTATCGGTTATTAATTATCGTAGAACGTAATCAGTATTATGGTCAACCAGAGAAAAAACTGATGCAGTCATAGGTCACTCTTTTTTATAATATTCCACCTTATCCAAACACGTACGTGTATATAATTGCGAATTGACTGTTATTTCACGTCAATCGATTTAATTTGTCTAAGGGGAGAATGAGATTTTTTTTAATTTCAATGATCGTTTTAATGAATATAATTTGCTGAACTATGAAAAATTTTACCAGTTCTCTCGGGCAACCGACACTTCATATATAAAAAAAAGATTTTTTTTCGTTAGTTGTGGTGAAATTAAACGGTTGTGTGGTAATTATGGTTGGGGATTCGAATCCAAATAAATTGTTGTCAACGCAATAGAAAAATTGGTTACCAAGAAACAGATGCTTGAACTCCAGAGGGAGATCTAAGCTGCGTTCATCATTTTGTGGGTGAAATGAAAAAGAAAGAAGGAAAAGTGAAGACAGGCATTCGTTTTCTTAGTCTTTAATACGACGAAAGCTGTAGATCATTGACCGTAATGAAGCGAAAATACCATTCAACAGTGGATATAAGCCATAATAGATGGTTGATCCATACTTATAGCCTAGATGCAGCCAATCGGAGAGTATCATGAGCACGACTGATGTCTGTGAAGTGTATCGCCAAACCGGAAGGGGATGGTAGTTAATTCAATTGTCTACAGCTCTAATGATAAAGAAATGACAGCTGCGGTCAAGGCATGGCGAATATAAAGTTATCATTCAACCATCCTAAGATTGGTTTGATGCAGCTCTGCACTGAATTCTGCTATCAGCTAATCTTTTCACACCTACGTTTTTCTTTTCTTCCACACCCTTCTTTACCTGCTCCACATATTTTTTAGATGTCTTCCTTTTCCGTTCTTGTCATCCTCTTGTCCCTCGAAGATTGTCTACATCAGGTCATATCTCTAGATAAGGGTAATTAGGTTGTTTTTGTGTAAGTCAGCATTTGCTTTCTCTTATTCATTGCATCAAGGGTTCTTCCTCGTTTAGTAATTGGGCGATCTACTTAATGCTCATTAATCTCATGCAGCACCACATTTTGCATGCCTTAAACCTTGATTTTTCCTCAGCTGTCATAGTCCATGCCTGACTTCCGTGGAGAACCATATTCCAAATGCAAAATCTGATAAATTGTATCCTCACTTCAATGCAGAAATTGCCCGTTGTAGGTATATCCTTCTTTTGGTGAAATGCTGTCTTTACTTGAGTTATTCTACTCATAATTTTTTTCTTTGGTTCTTCCATTGCAAATTATCCTGCTTCCCATATAACAGAATTCATTCACCTCTTCCAGATTGCTTCACCTATCTTAATGTTAGCCTCCTCTTTTCCACATCAGTTCTCTTTGCGCTTTTCAGCTGACATGTACTCATTACCCTAATTATATTTACAGTGTTATATCGAATACTAGCATTATCGCTGAGAGGTTTTCCACACCACTATTTTGCGTGGGGAGCGATGTACCACTCCCTCCGTCCGTCCCTATCTGAGGGAAATGAAGTTCACACATTCAGGGTTAGTTTATTACTTGCTTTTACTGGTCCAACATCGCATAGCGAGAGTATTTATTCTTGGTAACTACTCGAGCGATTTGGACGATAGATCCTTCATTCAGTAGCAATAGGGCTTTCCTCATTAGGATACCACGCTCCAGTTAATATATTTAGGGAGCAAAAATAAAGACAAACATTGCCAGTAAAATATAAAATTTGAGTGCGATATCATTAAAAAATTAATAAGGTACTCGAGGGAAATTTTGGTTAGCGAATAAAACATGTTATAATGTATTGATAATGTGAGAGATTGAAAAGTTTTGTTCTCCATGTAATGTATTTGATACAATGTGTGAATTTATTTATTAGCTATTTACCATATGAATTGATTTATGTGGATTTATCATATGAATGGAAATAACGTGATTAAATTGTGACGACTTGAAAATTGAGATCAAAGTTCAACTGCGCATTTATTATGTGTTCATTTAGAATAGAGTATATATGATATGACCCTAGAATAGAATGTAGTTCATTTTCTTGGCTGAGATCTCTGCTGCATTAGACGTAAATAATAATGGTGGATGGTGAGGCTTCTCTATGGAACACATTACCTTTTAATTAATTTCCACTGATGGTTAACGTATTATACGTGAATTAATTCAAGATGAAGTACTTCCTTTCTTTTTTGATCATTGGAAATTCTGTCAACTCTTCATATTCTATCAAACAATGAACATTATGAAAGTTTCATGACGATTTTTTTTTCAAGGAAGTATAATGAACACGTTATTACGATAAATTTCACGAGTTGAAACATACTCGTTTTTTTAGGACACCTAAAAAAAATGCTTCCTCGTGTGAGGTGAAATAGGCGTGCATTACATGGGAATGACATCTACCATACAGCTGGCCATACTTGGTCTTCCAACCAGGCTTAATATTTGTTATCATCATTATTTGTTAAAGGTATGCCATCATTCTTAATGAGAAAATATTTTATACCCATGAGTGACGAGCATACCGACTGAAGGGAATTCCTTTGGCGCTAAGCTCCTAAAATTCTTCATTAATTTCGCTGCAATAGCAGTAGAAAATGAATAGTTTTATGTCTACTAGAATATTTTCTCCGCCACTGAAAATTACTCGAGCCACACAGTGCCACGATTGTTAGTGGTGAAATATTTCATAAATGAAACATGTTTTTGGTGGTTATATTGCCAAGCAAAAGCAAAAAATTAAAAATATCGGCTTGATGAATTTCGAGAGAATGCTAGAGCCAAGTTGAATAAATAATGAGACTCATATATTAAGGAAATTTAATATTTTTTGGCCTTCATTGTTCAAGCGCAAGGAATTTACCTCTCAAGGATGTCACAACTATGGCATACCCACCCCTATTTTTGTGAAGCAAAACAAAAGGGTAGACACCTAGAGGATATGCCACACCTCAGCTACGTGCTTATGGAGGCCGCTGGCTGGATCATACGTGGTTGCAGATGAATTGGAGGATGTTCTGTTTTCTCGGATGTACCATTTTTCTGCATAATCCCCCTTTTCCTTCTTTTTTGTTAGTCAACTCAGTTAGTTAACTCAGTTTGACGCTTACGCAAAAAGTTTGACAAATGCAAAACATTTTTATTTTAACATCTGTTATTGAAATTAAAAATTAATATTACATTTTTAATGTTATACTTCAACGCAAGGAAAGGAAGTGAAGGAATTTTGACGATGATTCCGCCTGAAAATTTCAATTTACATTGGATTTAGAACGGTAAATTTCCAATTCAAATGGCGAAAATTGATTTTCGTTTCAGTTTTGTGGACGAAGTTTAGTAATTGAAGTTATAGATGAATTTTATTTATAAAGCAGGGAAGATTTATCGGATATCACGCCGGTAAGGTCCTCCATATCTCCTTGCGACGTTTCGATGTGTAACTCGCTCATCTTCCTCAGGGATTAAGAAATACGATGACCCGGTTGACAATCCAATGACACAAAACGATATTAATGATTGGATTCCTGAATCTCTGGGGACGATGGGTGAGTTATAATTCGAAAGGTCGGAAGGAGATATGGCGGACCTTACCCTGTGTGAGACCCGAGAAATCTTCATTGGCACTGTTCGCCGGGGAAAAAAATATGAATTACATTATAGAATAGTTATTTTCAATGTATTCAGATGCACACAGATACCTGCTTTGCAAATACGCTCAACTATCACCCACCAAATAAAATCCGCTCATCTATTACTACTAGGGCTTATAGATGAGCAGATTTGATTTGGTGGGCGATTGTTGAGCGTTTGTGCATTGGAGGTATCGACACGCTCCCGGAATTTTTTTCACACCAAATAACACTTATCTCAAAGGAAACTTAGTCCGTATTCTTAAATTTTTTAAGTTAGACAGGAAGTTTCGGACTGTAATGTGCTCGGAAATATTGGGCTTGGTCACCATTTTTTTACATAGGCGATTGTGATAAAGTTTGCAAAAGAAGGGTACTACTTTTCGAGCTATTCGTGGCGAAAAATCGGTTACCTTTACACTTCCGCAAATAAGGTCATGACGTCAACGACTCCTGCCAACCGGGTCACCGCGTATCAGCTAGTTTTTGGTCTTGCGTGCTTAGTATTTTCTTTTAATTTTAATCCATAGGGTTTTTTTTAAGAGTTTGCCTCTAGAGAGCTTAGTGGTTCCCATAAAATGATGTAAAATTATGCTAAGTAGGAAATGAGGAAAGAGCCAGGAAATCTTCAATCAGACTCATCAACGGTTTTTCGGAAAAGTCATGAAATATCAAACCTTTTCTCCTGACTATGGACTCAATTTACGCCACTACGCGAAAATTGCAACAGCAAACGCGTCGCTCGAGCTGGTACCATTCACGCGTGCAACAGGTATTACCGTGTTAAATTTTATAAAATACCATCGACTCTCATGATCGCTTCATAACGCACAATGGTCTTTTGAGAACCCACTCAAACATCCGGAAACTGGGAGATTTTACGAATCCTATCGGGAAACAAGCGGGGCAACCATCGCTAACGACATTTTCGCGAGGGGTTTAGCGTCGCCACCTGTAAAAAATTAAACGGAACCGAACGCGAGCTACGGCATCGTAAAGCGCGAAAGTGGCACTCATATAAAAAGGGACCGGGTTCCGCCACTCCCCCCCAAATCCTACCCTCTGGTCTGTTGATCTCCCACCCCCGTGATCTCGACGAGACTTTAACGCCTTCACTCGACTTTATCCCTTCTCCTCTCTCCTTTCAATCAAGCTACCGAAAAGTTTATATCGTCCAGCTGTTGCCTCGTCGCAAAGGCCAAAATCTTGTAAGAATAGCTTCGGGGCATACAGTCAGTCGTTTTGGCGCAAGATTCATGAAAACTTCGAAATTCCCTTTCAATTACACCCTACTGCGTTAATATACTCCTCGAGTGGCGGATGATACGAAAGTTAATCCCTCTCTGCGGTTGCCTGGCAGCCTTGTTGCGTGGAAATAAAATGGCCGCATAGTAAGGGATTTACAATCAGAGTTTAAATGTTGATGGATATGAATGGAGGGCGAAATATTGGTTGGGGTTGTTCACAGAAAGACAAAGTTATTGCAAAAGAGATAGAAGCAAAGGAAGAAATGATGAATGACTAGTAAGGTTATACTCGCTGTTGTGTCGTTGTAACATCGTAGTATAACTATTGGTTTGGTGGCATGAACGCTTCAGTTATCAAAGGTTTTATGCTATTTATTATTCGTTTTAGCTTCATGTTTTTAGAAAATGGTAAAACAATAGTGAGATTTCAAATAGTATTAATGCTGGGCTTCATTTTTGCTGATCTTTGGGTGGTAATATCAAATAAGACACGTTATTTTAAGGCATTGATTAAAATTAGACGGGAAGCATAGAACATTTGTAAACCATTGGAATCGGATATTCATGCTTAATTTCGTATTTTTATTTCGGGTTACCTTCGTCCCAACTGTAATAGGTAATAAGCCTTAGCCTGGGTATGAAGAACTAGCGCGGTTTTTTCAGATTATACATATATATCTTGGTACTCTTTCCCTTAATAATAACTGATACTTCATGGAGAGTACACATCAAAAATGCAAATCATTCGGAAAACCCCGTTATTTTCTTAACGTGTATTTTTTTGTATTAGAAATACATGGATGAAACTAAAGGAAGCGTAATTCATTTCCTGCTATTAAGATTATTATTGAAAAATGTATTTTTTATTTTATCCATGAATTCTTTACAAGAATTTCTTCAATTCATTCAATTTTAACTTTTAAGCAAATATTGGATTTTTCAAAGTTTTAATATTTACTGAGAACGAGAAAAAGTTTATTGAATTTAATGGATAAGCAAATTAAGGAACATCTGCCTACTTAGCACATTTAATTTAGCTAAGTAAGCGTTGAGTTCATCTGTGATAATTCCTATATATTTTGTCAAATTTAATTTCGATCAGCAAACGCACGTTATTACAGAATACAAATTCTTTAATCAATTAAAAAATCTTAATACGTATTTTATTCAATATAATGGAAGAATGAAATTTAAAAAGAACTTTACAATGAAGGAAAATTAAAATAAAAAATGCGTAGCTCTTGTATAAAATTCGGTGAAAATTTTATGTCCATTGCTTGAGGCTGAAAAGTATCTCCCCTCTATCACCAATCTACGAAGCAGCGCGTAAACACCAAGCACGAGGCGGCTGTGGAAAAGAACCTCACACGATGCAAAATAAGAATCACGGCTAATGCTAAACAATACTGGCAGTCTAATTTCGCCAGCGGCCTCGCTTCTAGGAACACAAGACGAGAGTCTGTCTGAGACCTAGAATTGAGAGCAGGAGTGAAACAATGAGTGGATGAGACTCCTTCGAATGCAAGAAGAATGTGACGAGAGAGAGAGAGAGAGAGGGTAGTGAGCTCACACTCGTAAATGATTTAAGAGCATTGTTTGTCTGAAAGAAGACGGATGAGAGGCGAGGGAGTGGGTTTATAGATACGAGGGGTTGGGAGTTGAAGGGTGGTGGGGATAAAGGGGTCGAGCGAAGAGTTTTCACCCTCAACGCAAAGCCTAGTTTACTCATCGAAGTTGAATGCCGTAGCAGTCGAGTATTATTTTTTTATCATTCCCACTGAAAATAGCGCTATTTGGTCTTTACTTTGGAGTTTTATGACATTTATCGACTAAACGTGCACTAACATCCACGCTCTGGAGAGGGCCAACCTACCAATACAAGACTCTAACCTGCGACCTTCGGATTGGCAGGCGAGGACTTAAGCCCGTCGCTACCTAATCTTACGTTTAGAAAGTGGCTGCGAATATACAGGAGTCGATTTAGGAAGTTATCTATCTCGATTTGATGTATATTCGCAGAAATGCAACAGTTCAACTTCTAACGCTTGTAGAAAACGCTTATGGATGCATCGCAGTACACAAAATTTGATTAATCAATTAAAATAATTAAAAGTAGCGGCCGTAACTTTGTGGAAATCTTTTACCGTAGGAATAGAGAAAATAAAAACTTGGCTATTTCCACATGATAAATAGAATTAAATTGTCAATTACCTGTGGAGACTTTCCATGTGGAAGTAGCCAAGTTTTTATTTCTTCTTTCCTACGACATAGTTAATTAAACAGCGCAGAAAAAGAATGTAATTGCATATTGATATAGTTTAATGTTTTTGAAGGTGCGAGTTTATAGTTACGGAAGGGTTGAGTGCTGAAGAGTGGTGGGGATAAGGGGATAGAGCGAGGACTTCTCAACCTTGACGAAAAACCTTGTTTGCCCATCGAAGTCCACTGAAGACGACTAGTATGATCGAATCTTGCGTTTTGACTATGGCTGCGAATGTGTAGGTATTAGAAGACGTGATCGATCTTATTTTCCTTTTTATAATTTCACATTTAAATTTTACTCTTTTTTAGGCTTTTATTGCAGTTTGATTACTTAATATCTAGCTATTTAATAGTAGCTATTTATGGTTTGCAATCGATATATTGGACTGTACTTCTTTATTGTACCAAATCTTAAATATGTAAATCTGCCTCGGGTATTATAAAAAATAAAGCAGTTCATATTGCAATGCAGTAGGAATCGATGGTTTTGGATGCATCGTAAGCGGTCAAAGTTGATTAAACAACGCAGAAAAAGAATGTTATTAAATATTGATATTTTTCAATTTTTTTCTCGAAGGAGTGGGTACAAAGATACGCGGGGGCTGAAGGGTGTTGGGGATAAGGGGGTAGAGTTTTCGCCCTCGACGCAAAGCCTCGTTAACTTCATCGAAGTTGACTTCCGTAGCAATCTACTATTACGATCGAATTTTGCGGGTGGACAGCGGCTGCGAATGAGTTGGAGTCGATTAAAGACGTGATCGATCTATTTTAAATTTTATAATTTCAAAATGCGTTTTTACGCTTTTTTTGCTAACATTGGTGTTTGACTTCTTAATACCTAGCTATTTAATAGTAGCTTTTCATCGTTTGCAACTGTTATATACTGCTGCACATTTTTCATGTACCAAGTTATAAAAGTGCGTAAACCTGCCCCAGTTATTAGTAAAAATGAAGCAGTTCAGCTTGCAATGCAGTAGAAATTGATGATTATGGATGCATCGCAGGCGGCCAAAGTTGATTAAACTACACAGGAAAAAGTTTGTTATTTCAGATTGCTATTTTTCATTTTTTTGAGAGGCTGTAGATACGAGAGAATTGAGAGCTGAAGGATAATGGGGATAAGGAGAACGAGCGAGTAGTTTTCACCCTCGACGCTAAGCCTAGTTTACCCCTCGAAGTTAATTACCATACCAGTCGGCTATTACGATCGAATCTTACGTTTCGACAGTGGCTGCGAATAAGCAGGAGTTGATCGGGGACGTGATGGATCTTGATTCGATCTATTAGTAAAAGTGAAGCAGTTCAGCTGCCACTTAAACCAAATATACAGGGAGAGAGTACCGTATTATTATATTTTTATAAATGAACCCCAAAATACGTTAAGCAAAAAATGAGTTTTCTTAGATTTTTTATGCAAATTCAACAAATAAACAAAATTGAGGGAGTATATTTTGATCGAAAAAAAGGCCTCCGCATTTTCGTGCCTCAAACGACTATGGCGCCAAAATATAATTCTTTGCTCAACCGTGGACCACTCAAACTTCACTTTCAAATCTGCAACGTCCCATATTTACTACCTCAAACGCTTTACGCCTACGATATTAATGCCACATTCCGAAAATTAAATTCCAAGTTAAGGTCGCACCTTTTATGGAATCTATTGTTATGGTTGCATCGCAGGCAGCTAAAGTTTATCTAGCAACGCCGAAAAATAATTTAAGTATAGATTGCTATTTTTCAATTTATTTTATTTTTGGGGTAAATAGTAAGCCAAACTGTGGTTAAATTTTATAATAAAAAGGAATGATGGAAAGTGTTTTCTTTTCGCCACCGTGATTGCTTTTGTTTTTCTGCCTATTTCTTCACGAAGCATATTCACACTCTTGGGACACTTCAGTGCTGATAACGGTAGAGAGAAATTGCTCCTGAGCTGCTATCATAGAAACCTCCTGCGACGTGAAAACAAGGATTACTACCCAGGAGTGTGCGCAAGAATCTGGGGTGTGGGGCGATGGGCGTGGGACAGAGTAGCGAGCGTTCTAGGTGCCGGAAGGAGTTGAGAGAAGGGGAACTTCTTATGAAGCCGTCGCAGTGCTCCCTTCGGAACTAGACTTCCTTCACGGGAAGAGGATACTGTCTCCTTTTTCCCACGCTGCTTCCTACGAGACAAAACTGAGGAGACGAGGGGGAAAAAGACATTGCAGGGGCACTGCTTGACAAAAGGTGGCACTGCAAATGCGATGGTGTGCGAGTGTAACGGGAGTCGGACCAAAGTGTAACGGGGTCAGACATGATTTTATCGTCCATCGTTGTCACACAAATGCAAGGAAAAGTGCAACGAAGGCGCATAATGGAAAAGCGTCCTTCTGCACCTTCGAGAACAATATATCACGCGACAGACTCGTTAACACTTCAAGTATTACGCTAGGTATTCTATTCCCTTGCAGGTCATTTGTGGAGGAAGGAAGGAGAGTCTATCGGAAAGAAGGACGCATAGGCGTTGAATAGTTTTTTTTTCTGATACACTTAATACGTCGATGCGTCCCTAAAAACGTTGACCTTGAGGCGTAGCAGGCTTAAGGGTGAAGTTCGAGTGGTCCACGATTGGGCAAAAAGTCATCATTTGGTCGTTTGATACACACATTTGTGGAGGCCTTTTTTAAAATATTGCCTTATATGAGGAACGTTCATCAAAAATCTAGGGAAGTCAAATTTTTTATAAAGGTAATTGGCGCTTTCATAAACATAACTTAAACGTCACTGTCACCGTTGGTATTAGATATAAGTAGAAGGGCCAACTTAATGTATTTTGGTTATGCTTCACTAGAAGCATATCTCATATATTTTATACATTTCACATTTTTGTTGTCATTAAAAATTCACACCAGCCAAAGCAATTATTTAAAATTTTCGTTGTATCACAGCACTTTAGGTCATTATAATTTGTTTTTCAGTCTCGCAAAGTTTATATGTGGGGACATGAAGTATTTTTTCGTGTCTCCAATACTAATGTTCTAAATGTATTTGAAAATTGAAATATTAAGGGCTGGGTTTAAGATCAAATTCAAGTGTAGGAATGAGCCATAATAAAATACTTGCTTTCAAGCTGTTGCATTTCTTGTGGTACCTTTATTGGAAAATCATTTAAGTGTGCAGAGAATGTAATGCTGAAGCTATTCGGCTATGATTTTTCTGACGCAAATGGATTATTTTTCATCGAAAACCGCAAGTGGACATCATTAAACTTTGTCACTCATTCCCATAGATGTAACGCCATGAAATTTCCTTCCCCGTGTACGATATTAATGTTTTACAACGAAATTAAAAGTTCAATTTTTCACGTCAATTATAGAAAACTGTTAGCAAAGAACGCTAATTATGAAAAATGTGTTGATGAGTTACCCCAAGGCAATGACGTAGAACAAGAGAAATTACATGGTTAGAGGAAGCGTTGTAAATTGTAAAGCGATGACGGTTTTTGCCCTTGCACGTGGAGTTAATTCGAATTCTTCCTTGACCTTTAAATGCGTTGCCGCTGGATGAGAACACATTTCCTTCATGTCTTGGTGCTTGCAAAACGTAAAATACGGACGGGGTCGTCAAAATGGAACAAATTGCCTCCGAATGCCTTGGTGCGGATAGTGCCTCCTCACTCATTCTAGTAGCGACTCTGTAGCTGATGAATTTGGAGTAGCAAGGCGCGAGCTTAACGTGGAATTTAATGCTCGGAGGGTGTCGGATTAATATCGTAGGTGCAAAGCGTTTGAGGCAGTAAAAATTAGACGTAGCAGTTTTGAAGGTGAAGTTTGAGTGGTCCACGGATGGGCAAAGAATTATCTTTTGGCGCCATAGTCGTTTGATGCATGCTAATGTTGAGAAAAGTTTTTACTAAAAACATTCCCTTAATTTCGTTTAGTTTAGGAGTGTGTTTCGGAAATATAAGGAAATTCATTCTATGATTAACGTATTCGGGCCTCATTAATTATTATTTTACTTCCAAACCGCCGAATACAGGTCATATAAGCCATTTTATGTCGGGGTATTCAGCATATTTAAAAATTTTACGTGCACGAACAACTATGCTTTTGATAGGGGAAGTCTATCCAGGCGCGAATTAAACCCGCGACCTCGGGTTTGGCAGGCGAGGACTATATCCCGCCGCCACCGAAGCCGACATTTATAAACTAAGACGGGTCTACCTCGCTGGGTTTTGGATATAAATGGAAGTACCAGCTTCTTATATTTTGGTTATGCTTTAGTGGAAGCATAACGCTTCACATTTTTCGTGAAGAGATATCCTCAAATCTTGTTCCTGTATAAATTTAGAGTTTTCAATCAAAGGGAGTGAGTGGCTGTTGGATGATGAAATGTGTCAGAATATTTTGGTTGGCTTGAAAAATTCAGCATAATTTCTTCTAACTCTAGGTTAACAAAACGAGAGAAATTCTACCCTGTTAACTAATTCCCTGCCATTCGAAACATATTGATGGGACAGATCAGATGGAGACATTTTTCCTTTTGTTATTGAAACTTATTACCAGCCTGGCAATGACGGCCAAGTCTCTGCCTATGAAATGCGGTGAAAAGTCATCCACAGGCGATAGGATTGGTGTGGTGGCAAGAATACTGGCTTCTTAACCTGAGAGTTGAAACCTCGGTGATGATAGAAAATTTTCATATCTCTCTATCCCTGCATGAGCGCTTAGTGAATAGCGCTTCAAATATACCATTCTGTCCGTCGAATCGGACGTTCAACTGTTTTTCCCTTGGTTCCTTTCGTTTAGAGCAGGCTGGGTTTCTGTATGCCATTCCTTCCCAACCGTTCCCCATTGCGTATATGAACTAAGCTTTCAGTGGCTTTCTTCTCTTGTTGAATTGGACATATTTACATCGTACCAAATTTTTTTACGAGTAGTTTACTGACAACTTTCATATGCACGTTTTTACGCTATTTTAAGGCCTAAGTTGGAGTTTGTTTACTTAATACGAGCTAATCGTAGTAGCTATTCATTGTTTACAACTGACCCTACTGTTTACAAATAGGACTCTTATCTTTAAATTATTAAGTTGTGTATACATATCCTACGGTCTCAGTAAACTTACCTTATACACAGGAAAAGTTAACACCTGCACTAACTTGGGCTAACTAATTATTACTTTTCAGGGCTGCAGATGACAATACATGAAGAACAAAATGTACCGGAAATGAGTCGAAAAAATGTTCCTTATTTTTTAATATTCGGAGAAAAATACAAGAATCATGGTGATATATCCGAGTAAATGTGCCCCGGTCTCCCTTATTTGTGGCAGAGCCCTGAAGAATATCCTTCAAGCATATTGTGGGAAGATTTACGGGTGAGACTGTAAAAGAGGCGCTATTTCGCACTCCTTCAATATACAGCGAGTAAATAGGATCCGGTGCAGAAACACTTAATCCGTGAACTTAATAAAATACAAAGGAAAGCTGCACGATTCGTCAAAAAATGCCACGGGCGTACAGAAAGCGTTACATAGATGTTGGGTGCCGCTAAAGACTCGGATCTGCTCTAGGCTTAGATTGCTTGAGATATTGAGAATAGATATTTTTAAGAGCTACATGGAGAACATCATATTAAAATCCCACTTTATTTCTAGGTCGGACTGAAACTATAAATCAAGAGAGATATTTTGCCGCACGGATTGGTATGGGAATTCGTTTTTCTCCCGCAGATTTCGTTAGAGCATTCCCTTTGTATGTTTAAAAGACCGGTGTCCTAACACCCCCCGCCACACGCCTATTGAGTCGGCTTACGTTGATAGAGATAGATGTAGATTGGTTATGAATTGCGCAGTCACGAACCTACCTCTTCAATACCTCCTTTCCCTAGTTATCTATCTCCCTCTCACATTGCCTCCTGACCTCTAGATGACCCCTATTTGTTCTTTTACTCATGTGCCCGCTCCCGTTTTTTATTTCTTAATTCTTCTCTTCTCCTCCCATTCCTTTTCTTCCGCCTTTACCTTTGTGTCCCTTTCTTACCGCCCTGTGATTACTTCCTTGCCCCAACTCCTCAATTATCACCTTTCTCTTATTTTCTCCCCTCTTCTACCCCCTGGGAAAAACCCTTAACCCTATATGAATTTCCCTAGGGGTCCCAAGTGGGAGGGGCTGCGAGAGGGTTGTTGGATTTAGGTGTGGGCGTAAACATTGACGTTAATTGCTGCTGATTTTTGCATGCTTCAATAGTCATCTCAAATTTTTAAGTCTATTACTTGAAGATTGAAATTCTTTTCAAACTTTTAAAAGACCGACCAATTGTGAACTTGAAATGAACTGCATTTTCAAACGTAGTGTGACACAAACATATTCCCTTTATTGAATCTCATCGTCATCTTTCTAGGAGTGATTTGCAATCATTTATATTGCGGGTTTCCTCCACTGACAGAATTTCGATTGACGACGGTTTCACCTGTGATCCTATTGGTCTCTTTAGGTCCGAGGATTTCAATCTTTATATTGCCCAAAAAGTTGGAAATGAGTGGCAATATATTGATCGAGAAAACCGTAAACCTGCACCGTCGCGTCTTCGGGCCGACGCGCCCGCGCCGGCCCGATTGCGAGATAGGATCGCGGGAGAATATATTGTTAGTGAAAACTAACGCGGCGGAAACAGAAAAGATGGAGAATAAATATCCATCCTGTTATATTACTGAAATTCTTCAGAGTTCTAAGCTTTTTAAATTTGTCTAACGCAGCAATTAAGGCACATTGAAATAAGTTTGATGGAGATGATGATCCTAGCATCTTCTTCATCTGTAAATTTTAAGTTTCCAATCGATGGGAGTGACTTTCAGTTGGTTTATAAAAATATTTCGGAATATTTTGGTAGAGTTGAAAAAATTAGCTTAATTTATTTAAATTTTTTGTTTAAAAAGTGAAAGATATTGTACCCTGTTTTCTATTTCCTTGCTATTTGAAACTTATGGCTCCTACCAGTGGTTTAAACTTAAATGTATTTCTTATTCATGCATCTTCCATCTCAGGCAGTGGACTTGCACCAGCAAATATATGATGCCTGCACGAAATGTGAGTCCATTTCAATTCATCATATTTTCCGAGTATTTTCTTTATTGAAGAAAATGTATTTCTGAGAATGAAAATCTACTCTCAGAAAGACCTTTCCATTTTATTTACACCGTGCATCTAAATTTTTTTTAAGTTTATACGATAAAAGGCATTTAGCTGAATATTTTGGTACGCTTTCAAATGTCGTAGAAAATGTCAAATTCGAAACGGTTGGTAACAAATCATATTCTACGGTGCATTTACATCATCAGGCACTCAAAATGAAAGGTTGGCACGTGGAGGCCTGGAATGGAGTTGAAAGTGCGGCTCTATCTTTAAAAACAATTTCACCTTTTCTTTTAGCAAGAATAAAGCATGCTGCATTTTGACGAGAGCACTCTGGCAACGAGACACGAGGTGAACGTTTACCTGCCACTGGGAGGAAAAGTGACGTTGTGAAACATGGCCATTTTTTCGCATGTAAAAACCTCAAAAGTGGGTGCTTGTGACCGCTGGTCAATATATCCGCATGGCACACGATAGGTAATATATCTAGGTAAATTTGAATGGCTGAAAGTGATGGCGCTTAAATCATTATTTTGAAGTCGCAAATATATACTCCGAATTGACAACCGTTGACTGCATTTTCTTCGAATTTCTTTCCGGACACGAACCTACATTTTGAATGGCATGTATTGCCGTTGAAAGGTAAAGAGTTCTAGTTAAAAATGTTTTTGATAGCATTTAGATATGTGTATTTTATCCTAGGTGAGTACAATTTCGATTATTTAAAAATCGATACATGCTCTGTATCAAATGATTGAATTTTTACTCACAATTGTGATTAATATCATATTTCACATGATACTACCGGTTACTAATGAGATTGGAGTAAGTTAAAATGAATTCTCTCAATTAGTGCTCCAGTTGTAAAAATAAATGCATCTGAAGATATACTCTCAACGTTACTAATTTTAGATCATATCTTGTAATACGGTAGTTTCCTTCATCAAAGAAAACGAAAGGCATTCATTGCGATTCGTTACCCAACATTAGTTTATTTATAATATATAAATTATTTAGTTTTAGAAGTCCCAGTTGGGCGAATGTTAATGGCCCATGCGGTGCCACTACACGTGACGTCACAGGGACCTAGATTCTATACGAGTAGTCAGGAGTTTTACATCGTCTGAGATTACCAATGCATGCATGTGGCACAGGTCTCAGGGAAACATTTCTTAATAATCACATATTAATATTGCCTTTGGTCGGAAAGTTTCTTCCGTTTGATAGTTTAAGCCAAGCGCTACCTGCTAGGAGGCTATTCTGCCACCTGCTAGCAGCCTGTATCTTATCAGCGCTAATAGCCTCGCACCAATGTGGCTTCACACGGCGGCAGCTGTAACCAGAATGGCTTCACACGGGCTTTTCCTAGCATTCATACTTAGTCGTCGCGTTTTTGCGCGCTCGAAAATTTTCACTTTTCATTTGATTAGAAAAAATTGATAGCGTCATTTAAAAATCGTTAAATACGTACTCCAGGAAAAATAATCTTTCGATTTAAGCAATTAAAAAGAAATAGGAATCCACCCTAATGCTGAGTATTGAACTCATTCGGTATTGTGGGAGATCACAGTGACATGCACGTCGTAACACATTTTTTTCAAACTATATGGCCAAATATTATACGTGGGAAATAAAGGTTTTAATATTAACTGCAACGCGAATACAAAAAAAACACTGTCAACGAACTACGTACTTATCCACGCATTTTATCGGAGTAACAATTACAGTTTTAATCTGTATTTCTTATCTTTTATGTCTAATATTCTGGTATATTGCTTTATGATGAAGCCGGTAAAATACCAAGATTCTTTGAGTTTTCTTTAAATTAAAATACGTCTATGTTTACTCAAAACCATTTCGTGAGAAATTTTTCAGTCATCCACATTTGTCTTTACACAATTGTTATTTGATTTTATCTCGTGCCATGGCATTTAGTTATTTCATGAAAAATCACCTTTAATTTATCTTCATCATAATGGAACAGTTACGGAAAGAAGCATTGTGATAGATATCTATCACTGTCGAGATACTTCTTGTATTTGATTGAGATTAAGATGATTTTCCTCAATTGAATAAAGGCACTCTGTAGGACGTAGGTACTCTAGCTACTTTGTAAACTAAGCTATCTAGTCTGAAGTTCACGTCATCTATTGTATTTATTTTTTTATAGAATGGAAAAACTTCCTTGTGTTTAGATCATTGTAACGTATTAGTTCTGCTCTTAGTTATAGAACGAAATAAAAGCCAATTATGTACAGTTCTCAATCCTCTCGTACTTATGCTTCGATAATCTCATCCGAAGTTCACGTCATCGAAGTCATTTGCCTCGTTTTTGAAATGAAAAGAATTAACTTTCTAGTGTTTAGATCATCTTGGTCTATTAGTTCTGCTCTTGGTCAATCGAATAAAATAAAAATGCATGTCTATAGAGTTCTCCATCTTCTCGTACTTCACTACAGCTAAGGAGTCTCCTGTGCGTGAACCTTATGCTCGACCACCGCCGCTGTCCGTTCGCAAGTGATAAGCCCCAGCAGCAGCTTGCCAGCGGCTTAAAAACATGAGGTCGTGAGTGCACTGAAAGGGGCTATCACTCCTCGACGGCGGTGGAGCGGCGGGCGTTGGCTGAGGAGATTCTGTCGTGCGCACGACGGATTAGGAGGATCGTGATCCAGCGATTACGTCGTTGTCCTCGAGGGTACTAGTCGCGCGATAGACCTCTCCCCTTTCCATGTTTATCCTCTACGCTTCATATTTTCCTCTTTTTTATTTATAAAACCTTTATGTTTTCACTGCGTTTTCTATGCTGAGTCCAGTTATTTTTTTTTAATTTCCATTTGAGCAGGATGATAAGATTTTATGCTCCCAGAGAAAATAAGCATGTGTGGAGAATATTTCCTTTTCAAATTATCGTTTTCTGGAGGAAAGTAACCGAAAACCAATGAAGTTGACTTAACCACTTACTTCTATACTCGATAAGCCTATCTTTATCTTTCTCAAAGTAAGTTTTCTTTAAAATACTGCCAATTTTATTTGCCATTATACAATTAACGGCATTTACTCCACTGGTTAAGGTTTTTAATGAAAAATTTCCATTTCACCCTAATTGGTCACACTTCTCTCCTTTTTTTTATTTATCTCTCTGACGCTAATTCCCTTTAATTGATTCTATTGAATCGATATTGCATAACATTTTTTTCAACCATGGAAGTTTATTCTAAATTACATATTTCTGGTATTTTATGAGCAAGGCATTTCCGTAAGTGAAGGTATAGACAATTATCCTTTGAGTGAGTGCAATCACATGGTAGGTTGACGATTTGTTTACCAATCTTCTACTTATCCTTAAAAGTGTCGCAATTATACTCCGATTAGTAAAGGCGGGTGCCACGAATTCCAGGTTTGGAATTGAGATATTGATAATACTAATTATGTTTACGTATTGCAATGTATTAGTCGCCATTTTTATATGTTAATTAAAACTAATGATGTTAGATTGCTTGTAAATATGGAAGGCTTGTTTTTTGGAATCGATGAATATATTTTAATTTTATTGGTAACTTAGTACAGTCTCACTTTACAAAATGAATTCTGGTTCAAGTCCTTTTATCATCTAAAATCTATATTGCTCATAGAGCCTCTATGAATTTTCCCTTGATCAGTTAAAAACATACTTATCCCATGAATTTGAATTTATTCTGTAAAATATTGCTTTAATGTTTCTCTGTGCAATGATTACCCTTTTTACCTATTTTATACATTTTTTGTTCTATCCATAGCTTCAATTTTACAAGGCATTGATGAAACGACCCTTGAATACCATTTAATATTCATGAATAATAAATATATGGTGCCTTTTATCAATGCGTGGGAATCATTGAATTTTAGGCCTTGCTATTAATTCATGTGCATTTAGCAAATTGAATAATTACATACATGTTGCAGTTCAACAACTCCAATAAATAGATATTAATGGTGGCATAAATCACCATTCGCGTTTTTTACAATGCTTTGGCAACAAATACTATTTAATACAGAAAAAAATAACGTTGCATCTAGTTCATTGCTATCCCAATGATTAATTTTCTCGTAAATGTTTTGTGCCAGAAATGAATCTGAAAAAAAATTTATCCAGTGAAATGAGGCATGAAGATTGACCCCTGCTAGAGTGAATTGAGGGGGCCTTAGTAAACGCGAGATATGGTGTGGAGGATATGGAGGAAGGGTTTCTGTTTAATTAGTCGAGAAGG
Organism: Ischnura elegans; assembly: GCF_921293095.1. Classification (NCBI taxonomy): domain Eukaryota; kingdom Metazoa; phylum Arthropoda; class Insecta; order Odonata; family Coenagrionidae; genus Ischnura; species Ischnura elegans. Next base: position 62,767,540 of record NC_060252.1, read on the forward strand.
TATTCAAAAGCAAGAAACCCATACCAATATTACTAATATGAAACTTTCATGATACGTAAAGGAGGAAAAAAATTCATTGATATAATTTAGAAAGCTAGGATTAATTTTGAGATGAATAATGAGTTCCTGCAAGGTGATGCGTCCATCTTTCGGCTGTAGAATAATTCTGCTATAGTTGAAACCTATATTAATCCGTATATCATTGGTGAAATATTCTCTGGTTTTCCATTAGGTTATTTGCTTGCAGGCCGACGTTTCGGTGACTGCTACTGCCATCGTCCTCATGGAAGTTCAACTATTCTGTGGAGTAGTGGACAATGATAGAGGCAGCCATCAAAACTTCGACCTACAAGAAACTCACTCGGTGGAAAACTCGAGAAGATTTCACTAGTATCATTCGCCGGGAAAGATCAAAAAAATATTTCCGCATATCAGTCCTAATGAATAAATTTGCTACGAATCCATATTTATCGTCCTTACTGCGCGCTTGTAGCCTAAGAATATTCGATTCGACTGTTTTTAACATTCGTAAATTTTACCCTGTCACATATTATCCGCTTTTGGAACTGCTCTACAAGAATTGAGGAGGGTTGAAAACAACTGCTCGAATTTCTTCCTTTATCTCTCCCTCTGAAGTTACCGTTGCCTGCTATGAGAGAGATTAAAAGGCCGGGACGAAACCTAGACAGATTACGCTGTGGTCGGAAAGCCACTTCGGTTTTCGGGGGCGGTAGAGATGGCTGGTCCAGTAGCGGCGAGTGAGTACAGACGTGGGAGGGTGGTTAAAGCTTGGGGTGGGAGAGGGCCTGTGTGTATTTGGGCGTATGGATGAGGAAGGGAGCGGGGCAGGATAGGCCGTGTACGGTAGGCAAATGTTCCGGTTTGCGGTGAGAATTTGGATATGGGCAAGAGTGGGGGAGGGTTCCGACATAGCTGGTAGTAGGCAGAGGCAGAAAAATCATTGAATTATGGAGTCAGCTCGATTGAATGTTGAAGGCACGAATATTACGATAGAAATATCTCCAGTCAGACACTACATTTCGTCATACTTGTCGTCAATTTGGGTTTTGGGGGCGGTAGAGATGACTGGGCTAGTAGCGGTGAGTGAGTACAGAAGTACAGGGAGTGGTAGGGCGGTTTAGGCTTTGGGTTACATTGATGAAAAGATGAAGGTTCCGACGTTGCTGGTATACAATATTTTGATGAAAATATGAAGGTTTCGACATAGCTGGTAGTATGGATGGTTGCGCAGAGGCAGAAAGGCCATTGAAAATATGAAGGAGCCTGTTTAAATGAAAGTTGAAGGTAAGAATATTACGATGGAGTAGTCACAGTGAGCCACTGCATGAAATATCACCCGTGTTGTCACCAAATTTGTTGAATCTACATATGGAGTGTGATTCTCTACTGAAGTGAGTGAGGTATGGGCAATCATGCGACATGGAAAGGCGTAAAATAATTTTGATAGATTTGAAAAATGTTCAAGTTAATACGGGTAATACTTAGATATCAGCTGAAAACAAGCGCAGATAGAACCAGTATATTAGTGTGCAGCAGAAGGGAAGAAGTCAAGAATGATTTTTAAATAGGGAAACTAAAACTGGAAGAGGTGGATGCATTCTGTCATTTGGGAAGCAGGATAACTAGCAGTTGGAGAAGCAAAATATCAATTATCAGCAGAATAGGCTAGGCGAAGAGAGCATTCAACCAAAAGAAAGATCTACTTGCTATGGGAAATTCAAACTTAGAAGTAAGGAAAAAGTTTATCAGAATATAATTTTGGAATATTTTTCTTCACAGAAGTTGGGCATGGACAATGACAGCAGTGGTGAAAGGAAGGGTGGAGGCTTTCGAAATTTGGTGCTACAGACAAGCGGTGTGGAGCGAAATGGATCGACCGTATAGCTAATGAGGAAGTCCCTAAGAAGTGAAGGAGAGAGAAGGCCCGTGAATACATTGATGAGAACATGAATTAACCTAATTTGCCACATTTTGCGACATAAGGTGATGTATTCGTTTGTTTGTGATAGAGTAATTCTCCTTTCACCAAAACCTGCCTCAAGCCGTTGAGCATTTCTTATGAATAAATTAGTTGCGATTCCGTATTTTTCTGCGTTTCTGCCCGCTTTTAGCTGAGGAATATCTGATTCGGCTGCTTTAAGCGGCGGATGCTGACGAAATGGCGCGGGAAGCCCGAACGAAAGGCGAGACTCTGAGAGAGTCTAAGAAATGGGAGCCGAGAAGATATCAGAGACTGCTGGGTGTCGGCGAAGAGAAGGAAGAGCCGAGCTATGTTTCGCGTACATGCACGTCAGTCATAAAGAAATTTCTCTCTCTCTCTCTGTCTCTATGCTGAAGGAGTGAGGAAGAGAAGGTTCTTTTAATGGAATCAGGATGGGGAGGAGCACTCAGAGCCTCGTACGCCCTCGGCAAAGATTGAATTGGAACCGCCTGCCTGGCGTGGCGATAAAGGTGCTGCTATTGGAGGGGGTAGGGGTTTTTGCAAAGGGAGGAAAATAAAGTGAAGGTTTAAGGGAATGGAAAGATGAAAGTACGCATCCTTCCCTAAGAGAGTGCGTGAATGATGTTGCAGCATATATAAACGGTCATGTATTCATGGAATGGGGCAGTGTTACCTTAGATCGTGAATTAAAGTTGTGCTAAATTAGTATGAACTTAAAAAATAATAACCGAAATTACCTTGGAGTGACCATAGAATATAATGGCAAAGGCATCCTCAATCACGAAAATTTAGTTTTGAAGGAATAACATTCTAACCTCCATTGGTATAATATTATTTATGTGCGTGTTTTCATTCTACTTTCGTCTGTTTGCATTTAAGGATATGTCAGATTTTATATTATCTCTATGCTGTTTATAAATACTATTGGTAAGTTTGTATTTAAGTATTTATTTTTTGGACTTAAGGTCTAATAAATAACTAAGTGTAAACTATTTCAAGGATTTAAAGATTTTTTTCATTGCACTTAAAAAGCATACATTAGGTACAATGGGTTGTCAGCTAGCTAGGGTTGACTATGGGTTGACCTTAGCTAAATCTTAGACGGAAGCTATGGTATAAGCACATAAAATTTCTTGAATAACCGGCGGAAGTACCTTGGTGATTATATTTAACTTTCCGCCATCATCATTTCCTGATTTATTTTTTCCGTAATATCATGTCTCAAATTTTAACAATCTTGTTCCCTCCACACTTATTACACGATTGTCGAATTATTGAAATTTGGCCACGAAAAAAGAGACGTAATTGAAATAAAATTGCTTGAGCTGACATCGTCTCCGTTAGGTCGAATGGCGACAAAATGCCTTCTTATGACCATTGACGTTTTCAAAAGGCTTACATAGGCGCTATAGCTAAGGAAATACAATTTGGTCTTCATGTTACCTTGAGGAACCGTTTACTGCTTGAAAACAGATTCCTTCCCTTCGCCGAAATGGAATGCTCGCGTCATTTGCTCAGCTTCTCTTGCGGCCTCTCAAGCGACCAGCGTCTTCACTCTTCATGCCGGTTTGTGTATGGGGAGCTTTCATAACGCGCACGGGCGAATCTGAGCTGAGGGAAATAAGAGGACTTCTCTTGCGCTCCGCTTGCACCAAAGCTTTTGCGGAAAGTTTCCACAGGGTTGTCATCGTTTGGGTGGTGACAGCTAAAGAAAAGGAAGTTCACCGAATGGAATTCCATAAATCAAGAGGAGAAGATCAAAGAAAAAGTTTTCCATCTCTTTATTTCAAGTTTCCTTCCAATCGATTTTATGGTTTTTGCTCAAGGAGCTGGAAAATTTACTCCGTAACGCATTCGCATGAAATCAAGGAGGAGTCTTCGGAAGTCAATATTTATAGGGAAAGAATCATTCTTTTTCTCTCATATTTTCATTTTAGTTAAATTTTTAAGTTAAATTTTTCCACTAGTATTTTCATGAGATTTAGTGTACCAGGTCATTTGGTCTTGCTATTTTAATTTCTAAGAAATAGAATTTAGGGAAGTGTTTGTGCTTTATAAGGTTGGGAATTTTCGAGAAAATATTTATTTTTCCTTCATTGTTATATCTTAACTTTTGCTTTAACCAATGTTAATTAGCTATTTTTTCTGGATATTTGAGGTAATTCTTGCGATGAACTATGGAAGACAGACAGTGATTGGTGCAGGTAATGTGAACGTCGATCATATATCTGTCTTTGCCACGTATTCTGAGGTTTTTATTTTAACTTCCTATGCCATGTTGATTTTCTCTTTCATTCTAATCTCAAAACCATGTTGTTGCTTTCTTTTTATCATGACTTCAACAGCTACGAATTCTGATAATCTATTGTCGTCGTGACTGACTTGAATGATCATTAGCCAATTTTCTAATCCTGTAATCAGCGCATTTTATTCATTTATGAGCCTCCCAACGGTTACTTTGGCTATACTTTCAAACGTTTTAAGCTATTCAAAGATCAAACATGAATCAGTTTGAATCGGTATTTCCTTATCGATTTTAGCCAAGCGCTGTATTTCGAATTATATTTCTTCCTTTAAAAATGGCTAAATTATTGCGAAGTAATATATCATAAAATCCAATCGAAAACGCTCTCCTGGAATTAAATAAATTACATGTATTAATTTCCATTCTTTTTAAATTCTATCTCGTAATGCTATCCACGGTTAGTGCGGCTACTTCTCTCCACTAATCATTTTTTTTACTAATTTACAACGCTCGGGAGTAGGCTAAGCTGATTATATGACTATAAGTACCTCGCGACAAAGAGATTGAGTTCCGAGAATTGTTGCGCGTTTTGAATTTGGATAAATATGCGTACATTGGGAGTATCGTGTAAGCTATTCTTTGATATGATTGAAAAGGAATAAAAGCTTCAATCTCTATTTTGATTCAAAGAATTCTCAGAGCCTGAAAAGTTTTATCAATAGTAATTTGCATTCAGTTCAGTGAATTTATATAGTTCGCGCTTCACAATGACCTCAATGGTACTATTTTTACAGCACGTGTCGGTATGAACACGATAAAAAGGTCATTTTATCTTAGCAATGTGTAAAAACAGCGTTCCACTGATCCTCCGAATCAATCTTCACCTAATATACCTATATCGTCAAATCCTGAATGCATTGGTATTCGGATATTTTTATGCTTTGGGAGTAATAACTGGAAAACAAGAGCTTATTTCATCTGCCTAAAACTATTTATCTGAATTTACTTTAGGAAATTGGGTCATTTACAGAAAGAAATTGCAATTCATTTAAGCAATTTCGTGGATTGAATGGAAAGAGGAATTTCCAATGGAAAACAATATTTTTCATTCAGCCGTTCTGTTTAAAGTTAAAAATAAGTGAAACCAGAAGGTTGCCGTCCACGAGTTGTTGACATCATAGGAGGTTTGGTTCATTTACTCGTTTAGGGGAAAACTTTCATCAAGTGAAGGCATTGCTAAAAAAATAGGACGAACAATCACGAACCCTGCGAGGCCCATGAACAAGGCTGTAAGGGCAAGGGCAATCCGCTTGGGAGAGGTTTTGTTGTATTCAGCATCTCTGAGAGGGGCTTAAGGCCATAACAAATACAATACAAATGATAATTTCCATTCTTTAATACATGTATAACTCCCCTACAGACAATTGTTTCAATACTCAATGTCATTTTCAATAGAAAATGTCATAAGTGTCGATAGCATGGTCGGTAAAGTAGTTATATATGTATTAAATCGTGAAAATTAGTTTTTATTTATATTTTACCATGGATACGTCACATTTCCACCACGTCAAATCTGATATAATTGCATGCGGGTTATGGCACGGCTAAGGCCGTTCGTTTTTCGTTGCGAATAGTTGAACAAATATGCGCCGGAACTAAAAACGAAAAAATGTGGGTTTTTATAATTTTGAAACTATCACTATCAGAAATAAAATGTATGTGGGTATTTTAACAAAAACTCAGTAATTCAACCGGAAGGTTAGTTGGGATAGGTGAGTGTACAGCTCAATTTAAAGTAAGCCACAAGCGTGTGAATTTCCTTTATGGTAAGGGTGTCAATTCCTTCCCCTGGTCCACCGTTTAGGGTAGTCCGAAGGCTGCGTCACCCAGCACCTCTCGATCAGTAGTCATTAGCTCTACCCATTACACTACCAGGCTCCCCCTTGTTAATATCTAAGATTGTGAAAACATACTGCTGAATACTTTCATTTTGATCTGTTCAGCGTTTATATACGTATGACTGAGCCTCCGAATTTCAGATATCCTTGTGTCTCTTCAGTATTTCGTTTGTCCTTAAACTTTACTGCGGTTATTTAGGAGAGAGAAATAGAAATAAAGATATTTTTTGTCCATGAAGCTGCTGGTATAATTAGCTTAATGCTTTAATCTCCATTGAAATTGTAGAAATAAAACTAATTTCAGTTGTTTTTACTCCTATTCTTCGCAGTTCACGAGTAAGTATGATGACAGGGTGTGCTATGCGCATGATTGCTCTTTTCAATTTATTGTGATCCTGGGAAAATCAAATTCGTTTCTTTTCTTAATATGATGTCGTTTCACCCCTTCTGACACTCATGCCACTTAGGTTGGAAACGATTTCTCTTGTCAATGCAAAACTAAAAAAGGAACCCGGAAGATGTTCACACAGATGAGCGGAGGTTATTTGACAGGTGAAGAGTTTTTGTCAGGTTAAGACCGCAGCTTTCAGTAGTTGAAATAAAGGAGCATTACATAGCATGCGGCGAGTTGGGAAGACTAAGGTGCAGTTGAAATGGGTTACGTTCAAATACAGTCCACAGTTTAAAACCCTGAATTTGGGCGCAAGTCAGACTTTCGCGATGCTCATAAGGTGCGAAAATTCCAAAATAATTTTCCTTTGCCGGGATTCAAACCCGAATCTCCCGCGTCCGCCAAATTTGTAGATCTTATTTCGAATTGTGATCAGGGCAACTCATATTTTCTCTTTGGAATTTTCTCTCATTAATGTGCATTAGCGGGCGACTGCGGAAAGGTATGCCGATGGCTAGGAGGTTTGACTGCAGGAAGAAATTATTCATTGAATAATTTCTTCCTGCAGTATCCTATTTGGTTCTTGTCCAACTCTTGTGCCTTGCTCGCGAGCATCATAGTTCGAGGAGAATACTTTCATTTTTCTGCCAAGAAAGTAAATAATATTGCGCATTATTCGCTGGAGCTGAATAAGTCATGACTTAAGTTCTATAAAGAATTGTCATTTCAACTGAAACAATTGTTATTGTTTTATTTTTTTGTGGTAAAAATAACTAAAGAATTTTTGATCATTGCGTTATTTCCACTGAAGAAAAAATGGCGTTGGGGCACGTTCATGTACTTCCGCAGGGGATGATCGTACAGTGTGACGCCATAGTACTCGTATACCTATATAATATATCATTATGAACTTCTACATGTACATGGGGCTAAAATTTTAATATAAAATGATGTATTGCATGATATGGATAAAAAGTTCATCGTTAACTTTTCCTTTGCCAATACTAAACGGAAATATGTCTCCATCAGACATATAAATCATTTTTAGGCTTTCATTAGAGTTAAATTACATCACACATAGTTGTGAAAATAGTTCATTTTATTTTTATTCACTGATATATAAGAATTTGCAAACTTTTGATGTCATAATCCCAAATTTGTAAATGTTGCCCAGGTGCTGTCCATGCATGGAGCACGTTTGCGCACTTGACTTTCGATATCTAATAATAGTTTTTACAGACTACTCGTATTTAATGAAAAAAATTAATGTACCAAGTGCCACGCAAGGTACCACTCTGTGTTCTGGATAACCTTTTTGCTTTTACTAGTATTTGGATAAAAAAACCTAAGCCCCTGTAATATGCCTCGATTTTCCCCATTGTTTCTACGTAAACTTTTTCCTGGGTTGAAGAAAATTTCCTAACGAAATCTCTATGAATTTTAGTGGAGTTTAAATATAGGCCCTCAGGTTATGCATGGTGTGGGGGAGCCACGAAGATAATAAAGCAAGCAAGGTGGGGAAGGGGAGCAAGGGTTCCAGAACGGTACGGGTTCTCCCGACCCATAAGGCACGCTCATGCCGTGATTTACGCTCCCAGGTGGATCGCCCCACTCCGTTTTGGGAATTCTCCGGACCCCCCCGCACTAAAACCCTCTCCCGACTCATCCCATTGGCTTATACGGCCCCCTTAGACCCTAGGACGGAGACTGAGGTACCCTTAAAAACCATCTCCTCTCCTCTTCGCTTTATTTCCTCCACCACCCTCTCTGCCTCTGCAAGAAACCCAATCCCCGTTTCCCCCAGCCATCCGAGATGTTTTTAAGCAAGCCTCTCCCCCTCTCCTCTCCTGCACTAGTCGTCTTCGTTCCAACACTACCCTCGTATCTCATGCTCCTCAACGCACCCGCTGGCTTCATGCAAGCTGCTAAGCTGCTGTTCATATTTTTCCGCGTAGAACTGCGTTGCTCCCTGTGTTATATTGGGGACAAATTGTATTCGCTGTCACTTTATTTTACCCATTTATTAACCATTGATGTGTATGTTTTTTCGGACACTGGCAACTTTTCCAACTAGGTTATGAAAATAGTATGTTTTGCCGGGCGTGACTTAATGGAATAGACTTGACGCAATGGTTTGTAAAAATATTTGTACCCAACCTATCCTTGTATCCCAACCTCGTGGGTGTACCGTCAAGTCACCTCATGCAAGCTGCTGCCCCTATTTTTCCGTGTAGAACTGAGTTGTTCCCTGCATGATATTTGGGTCAAATTGGATTCACTGTCACTTTTTTATGTTTACCCATGGCATATGTCATTGATGTGTATGCATTTTCGGATATAGGGCACTTTTCCAATTAGTTAAGGAATATAATTTCGTGCTCTTTCCTATGCGTTCGCACGCGAGATTCCCGTCAGTTCTCCTGGGCCCACGTGGTTATTTCTGCGCCTCCTCTGACCCTCTCTTTGGGGAACTCAAGTAGTAATGTCATCCTGAGATACTCGTTCAACTTATTCATATCAATAATGATAAATATACATATTTCTCGGGCTTCGCAATGGGTTAAGCTATCGTAGTCTCGGGCGTGACTTTATGAAATCGTCTTAACATAATGAAATGAAAAAACAGCTTTGCAAATCGACAAAATTTTATTACTGTAGAGTGCTCACTCTAGAATTCGACGTGGCATGTCATCATCTGGTACATTTGCATCGATAAATTTTCTGTTTTCGATGCAAATGTACCAGTTGATGGCGTGCCACGTCGAAGCAGGTCGTACAGTAATAAATGTACATGTAATTATAAAGTTTTCTACATTTCCTGAAGTTTCGCAATGACTGCATTGTTTAACACTATTTAGGACTATCGTGCATTCTCGGCATATAAACTAAAAAGTGAACTTATTGTGGAGAGATATCGTGGAAAAACGTATCTAATGGTCAACTAAGATACCGTTTTGCCCACAAATGTTTTTAAAGGTGCTACACGTATTTCCATTGTTACACTAGAATTATCAGGTACAAAAACAGTGCTAAATTAGTTTTGTTTGTACCTGATGATGATTGGCAATAGCTAACGAGAGCATCCAAAAACTAAGCAGCTGTCTCACACTTACCGGTATGCTTAGTCTGTATTAGTGTTTAGAAATTGATAGCGCATTTGGAAATAAGCTTAGTTTAAACCTATTTAAAACCAGCTGAGATCGTGTCCCACCCCGCGTATGTACCCTCAAAGCATATATTCGCATCATATAAGGTGCTGTCCGCATCTTTCCGTGTAGAACTACATTGCTCAATGCAGGATATTGGGGATAGATTCGATTCACTGTGACTTATAATGTTTATCAATTGTCTAAATCTAGTATGTGCATGCATACATCGTTGATTTAGGAATATTTTCCAAAGTTTAGGAATACTTGAATTACTGAACGCATTTAATTGTATCCCTATCGTATTTCATCCGCGTTATATAAAAAACAATTGACTCTCTCGGTAAGCAATCGAGAAAGTGCTGAAGTTCATTAGCTGTTGCACACCTGCAGGAATATTGCTCGGGTTTCCCACCGGGTATTGTTTTGTGTGCATCGCTCCAACGTCTCAACGGCTAAGTTTGCCATCGTCTGCAGGGGTGGAAATAATCTGCATGATATACATCTGCATAATACCCTAAGAGTCACCTCTAGGGTGTTTGGCAAGAGGTGATCTATCAGCAGCATGCAGAATGCAATAAGATTCCCACATGCACACCACAATACACTAAAATATTGTACATACGCATTCTTTCAAAGGCAAAACTTGCCAACTACTCATGAAGGATTTCTGCCAATAAGGCTAGAACACACAAAATATGCTGTTAGAAATAATAAGAGAATTCAGACACATGCATTAAGGTATATAAAATATAGTAGCATAAAATAGTCGATTTTAATCTATATATATATATATATATATATAAAAGAAAGTCGAAATCGTGTTAGTTACACCATTTACAACTCGAGAACGGCTATGCCGATTTTATACATACCTATTTGGTTTTTTGGATTTGTCTCTGCCCCGTGTAACGGAATAAACGTAAAAAATAGTGAAATTTCACCAGAAAAAGCTAATCTTGATCTCATTGTCAGATGTATTTTTTAGGAATTGGTAATACTGCAACGGCTGTCAAGTTGGTCAAAACTAATAACTAACCGATTTATTTTGTTTACCTATTTAATTGCTGAGCTTCGTTACAATATTATTATAATAGCAATAATTAAAAATATTTAAAATATTAGTATTATATTAAAAACATTTAATTAAAGATTAGCCCAGATCGAGTTGACACGATACTACCGTGTTTGTTAACAAATCTCCAAGCAATTGTTGACTTTCGTAAATGGTAGTGTTCCTTTCGACGAATCAAGCGGATTAATTTTACATCCTCGGGAGTTTTTGCAATTTCGTTTCATCGGAATATGTACTAATCGACGAAGTGTTCCCGAACATGATTGATAGCCAAAAAAATCACAAATGGTTAGCGAGCGTTAGAGGTTAGAGAGCGAGTTTTGGCGGCTAAGAATGAAGATGTGGATGACTTAAACTTCGTAATCCACCATCAAAACGTGGGTACTCTGCACTCACTCAAATCTATTTACTGTGTAATAAACAAAGACGAAGTCACCAACTATCCATCAGACTTTTAAAACTTCTTGGATGTGCCTGGATTACCACCCTACAGTTTACCGCTAAAATTTGGTTAGGTGGTCGTTATGCTTTGAAACATAACCAACCCAAAGTATGTAGTGGAACGCGTGTGGTGATTAAACAAACTGATAATCAGTTACTCACGCGCTATCAAAGGGTAATCCAAAGATGAGGAAGTTCTCATTCCGAGAAATCCCATGATCCAAACTGATATGCTCTTAGTGTTTAAGCGAATTCAATTTCCAATTCATGTTGCATTCGTGATGACGATTAACAAATCACAAGGCCAATCATTGAGTGCTTGTGGACTGAATCTAGAAAACCCATGTTTTTCTCATATGTGGCATTTTCACGTGTTAGTATACCATCCGCTTCATTTGTCCTTGCGCCTGATAACAAAAGCGAAATCATTGCGAAGAAAAATTCATCAGCTGTGACACTCATAAAGCTGTATTCACAATTTAATGTGTTATTTTTCCTTCAATGAAGTTCCTAAGGACCGGTTTGAATTGCTGATTTTTATTATCTGAATAAAATCATCTACCATTGTTTCAAACATGGTTGATGACAATGTGAGAGGTAGAGCAGTATTCCGGATGTTGATGTGCGTTTATATCCGGAAGACCTCTACGTTACGCGCCCTCCTTTTTATTAAGTGGGAGAGTGATACCTAATGATTTCGGGTTTGGTTCCCTACTTTTGAAGGACATGGCATATTTATTCTAGTCTGCCTCTATTTCTCCCAACTCGTCTTTGATTTTTTGAAGTTGTAGATATCACTCTTTGACCACCACTCTTACTTCCACTAATGTGGGGCCTTCCTTAGACTTCTGTGGACCGAAAAGGACGCCGTCCCTTTCACTTCGTTCACTCCACTTCGGACCCTCGTGATACCAACCTGTTTTTACGTGCAAGGGGGCTCGAAGTGAAGTTATCACTCGAACTACTTTGAAGACCCTTTACGAGGACACGTGAAGGCTGGGTTTCCGCGCGCACGAAAGAACATGCAAAGAAATTGGCTGAGGAATCACACTCAGTTGTATGAGTCTAATGGACTTCACAATTTTGCCGAAATTTGGATTGGTGACCAAATTGTTAGGTGCATCAAATAATAAAAATAAAGAAATTCCTGATCATTTAATTTTGTCTGGCTAATGGCCTATTAAAATGAATTTTGCATAGGTAATCAATTAATAATAATGTCAGTAATGTCAACATGAAGACATGCATTTGGCTTAGGAATAGGGTATAGGCATAAGAAAGCATTATTTCTTCGGCTAGGATCGTGGTTGTGTATTAGGTTGCTTGCGCAGTTGTCTATCAGCTTTTCTCTTCGATGCTCCTCGCAGGGTCCTATTTTCCCAAGATTTGGACTAAAAACATTTGTCGGAAATTGGGATTGATGACCAAATTTTCCCGAAGATCATAGGTTCTTCACGCGAAAAATATTTAGAGGATTTCGTAATCACATAAATCGCGTAAGGTTTTGTGTATACAAGCGTTCACTCTAATCAGGGATTGCTCATTTCAGTTTCGTAATAATGTTAACACGAAGACAGTATTTTGATTTCGACATAGCCGAGAGTAGAGGCCTTGACAAAACTTATTTCTCCTGCTACGGAATTGGCTTGGGAGTGTGTAAGCCGAGTGATTAGAGCTATTACATGCCGATCGACGAGCTCTTCGTTTAAATCCCTAGGGAAATCCCCCTTGCCAAACACCCTAGAGGTGGCTCGCAGTGTGTTACGTAGATGTAGATGGATGTTTTAGAATACTCTTAAACATAAATCCTAGAAGTGCGAGGTGGCCCAGGCAAAAGAACTGTCACCATGAGCGTGTGAATCGCATATGCCTTTGGTTTAGTCATTGGTGATCTCTTCCTAACCGAACCAAGTTACGGGTCGAATTCGGGTGGATTGAGAGTTTCTTGCTGACGTTAAAATTTGGAATTAAAAATTTATTTCTTTAACGGCATTGAAATCTTGAAGTACTCTTTTCAGCCCTCACGGATGATATCCTAAGGGCTGTCTCCATTGACATTCTTCATCATTGTGCCCAGGGCTGGTTTTTTGAAGGTGTAGTTTCGGGGTAACAGTATGTCAAAGAGTGCATATGAGTGGTAACCTATACTGCCCGTGCTTGTTATTTTGCAGGAATATTATTATTATTATAGTATTCCATCGATTTAGGTAGGCTTACATGGAACACTTTAAAGAGCACACTGGCTTGTTTCCCCATCTAACTCGGTATTTGCTCTTCAACTTATAAATAAGTCAAAATTTTCTAATCCTAAGCACGCCTGTTTGTGTATTTCATTACTGCATTGAAATAAAAGGTAGTTGCACTTCTCCACAATTATTTAATACGCACGACGCGTTTCGGCTTACAGATGCATCATATGGTACAAGACATTGTAGTACATGAGAACATCACATCTATGCCTTTGAGTATTAATTGCCTTTGAGGCGGAATCAGGGGGAGGGACACGGGGGCACGTGCTCCTCCCTCCCACAGACGCTAAAAAACAGACAAGGTTTTAATACGGCTATCATTACGTTCGTTTTGTTTTGTGCATTACGGAACCTCAATCATTTAATTTCATATTAGTAACTTTCTAATTAAAATAAAGAAAATATTTCCTACAAATAACGTTGTACCTTGGCACTTGGGAAAGAACTATAGAAACGGGAAGGCCAAGGGGATTAAGAGGAATAGAAAGGGCAGGGTGAGAGACACCAAATTACTGTATGTATTTATTTCCATCCATATTTAGAAGTATTAATACTATCGATTTCATTATCTTCCTCGTCGCCAGGCGCCCACTCTCATCCTGTCTCTCCGAAAAATAAAAGTGAGAGAGGTATGCTCTTCAACCGGAGATTCCTCCCCTGGGTGATTTTTCCTCATCCACGAAACTTCTAAACTTTAAAGGATTCGGGCGAGGGTTACGGAAAAAGGGGAGTGGCGAAGCATCGAGGGGTCGATGAGGGTCCCTGCCAAAGGGGGACCTTCCGGAGTTTCTATCGGGGACGTGTTTTTCTCTCCTCTCGGTTCGTCCTCCCTCAAACCGCCCTCTCCAAATAGTGATCCCCCCATCCTTTCCAACGAGGGAGGCTTCCTGGGCGTCTTAAAAATAGTTTCATGTGACACGGCGGAGTGCTTGGGGATTTAAAATAATTTTTCATCCTTTCACTCTCCCAATGCCACCAGCTCATCCACTTTTCCCTTTTCAGGGGGATGGGGCGACTTCGTGTTCGCGGTGGGATGGGGCGTCGGGGAGCTGAGACCATGCATATTGTTGTCATCATCACTTTAAATTGTTGAAAGGCAATATACTGAAGGGTGTAGGTTTCGGATGAATACTATGAGGGTCAGATTGGTGCGGCGTTTTGCGTGGCGGGTTAACTCACCGGCGTAGTAAATAATAATATCTTGAGAAGTTGATGGATAAACTACAAATGATACTTAAGAATTACCACTCAAAGGAAAAGTAAAAGATGATCTCATTGGAATGAAAATTGAAACTGGCGCGAAAGCCCGCTGAAACCTTATCAACTCAGAGCTGGAGATAGGAATGATACTCAATTATAATGGCCTGGTGTATGATTTGGAGTTAAATAATGGGGACCCAGAGAAATTACTTTGAGGATAGGCTACAGACGATCAAGAATAGTATAAAATCCGAATAATCAAGCGTGATTGAGTGCAATTTTTCTATATTGAAATATGTTCCTGGAATTTGCGTCGGTTATTAAATATATTACTATAAAAGTTACAATGTTTCTACATCATCATCAAGGTGATGAAGTTTTCAATGTTACTGCTTCACTTTGCAATTGATGTGGGTCGAGATGAATTTTATAATAGGGAAAATTGCAAGTATTTATTTCAATATAGATAAAGATTATGGTTAGTTGTGAAAGGCGAAAGATGTAATGGCTTAATAGTTGTACCATTGGGACAATTTAAAAGGATGACCATCATCCATACTACAGGATTGAAATTGATATCGAAAAACAGGTGAAGGAATATAACTAACTCGGTCTAATTGTAAATAGAATAAGGAAGATAGATCAGTTTCCATGAGAATGAAAACATTTGAGGCAGTGTCATGTTGTAGGCGAAAGAGATTTAATTTCCTTGTAAGCTTGTTGTTAGCTACATTTTGCTAGTAAAATGAGTTAAAAATCAATTTAATTAAGAAACAAATTATAACTGCTGTTTTAGTGTTCACTTCCTGTTGCATTTCAACGGTTACCTTTCGTTACTCTTATACTTGTACATGAACATACATACTTACATACATGTTGTGTTAACATGGCTCCTGTGTGAATGCTGCATAGAAAAAATAGTTAAAATATTTCCACTAATTATTTATAGAATAGCTAGAATAAAAGTATTGAAGGAGGTAGAGGGTGAATGATGTGGAAAACTTAAGGAGAGTCGCAATCACAGAATATTCTTGGGAAAATGAATCTAATGATAAAACATAATATAAAATGAACTTGGGAATATTTAGCACGCATGACATTCTAGCGTTGATAGTATGTTCATCCCTTTTGAGTTCCTCCGAAATATCCTTCGCTTTTCCTGGCATCGATATCTGTGCCAAACTGATTCGCATGGATTAATTAGTGAAATTCCATGCTCAAGTCTTGCGTAACTGGTCTCAAACTTCCTGTCTGCCGATGATGTAAATTAATCATGGATTCATCCCATTAATCCGAGATGAGCCTGGTTGTTGGTCAGTGGATTGCGTAGTAGGGTGCATTAATATGTTAGCCCAAGGAATACCACATCCTACTTCCCTAATATCCGGAAATGTCAATTTATTAATATCTAGAGGCCTCTTGGACGCTTACACTGTAATTTTTCATCCACTTTTAAGTTTTTAATTCCAATTTGGCGGTTATTATGGGGTCTTACTGTAAGATATGTAACTTTTAATAAAATTGCTCTCTGTCGATGATAATGGGTGTTATCTATATTTTCAAATCTGTGTATATCAATCGAATTAAGTTGATTTCATAATAGCAATAACTTTAAAATAAGGCTTTACCATTATTTGCATTTGCATTTGGGCATTTAATAAATTGTAGGAAATGCAAAAGCCAACAGCAAATCATTTGTTGAATCGTAACGAATTATGGCACAAAAAGTTGAACCTCATTTAGAGAGGGCCTACCCAAATCATGAAAGAGTGGAATAGAAAACTTCACTGATGGTAAAAAGTCTTAGAAAGCTAGCAGCCTATAATTTGTTCTTCTCAAAAAGTGAAAGAAGTTTTGATACAGCATCCTAGAGTGTTTCCTCGCTATTAATGTGGTAATCAAACAAACTGCTGTAATATGTGGTAAACTGAATAACTGTGTATCTATGTAAAGAGATACCATAAATTGAATAATTGAGTCGAAAGAAGCCGTGCCAATTTGCCTTGGGAGCTACCGATGGTTTAATGTTTTACACTGTTAACTAGTTTCGGTCACATTATTGCATGTTTCCTGTTTTCTATATTTGGGGTTTGCAGTTCCGATTTTTATCTGCCTAACTCGTACCCCTTAAAAAATAATTATTTTGACTGGATGTGATTAATTGGATGGGATTACTGTAGCATAGCAATTGTGAAGAATTTCCTCTTTTCTACGTTCTTCAACTCTTTTTAATAATAATAATTTATTACTCCTACATTTTTGTTTTTACATCTTTATACAAAAAAACAAGAGGAGGAGCTTAAGGTGGTCTCCAAGATCATAGGACCAGAATTGAGCCGCCATGAAATAACAAAATGTATGCCAATAAACATAAAATGCAGTAAATGATACATGAGTGTTTTAGATAAATAACATCAAAATAAATTTTCAACTATTTCTAGAGACACGAGCCAGTCTTTAGAAAGTATTAGCATTACATTTGAGGTTTTATTTTATTCTAGCGGGCAGTAAATTAAATATCTTTGGCCCCATAAAAAGAAAACAGCGTTTATATAAAGTTAACTTGTGTCTGTTTGCTACTATAAATGACTCAGTCCTTAAATTATATTTATATTTGTCACATCCACTCGGCATATTTCCACTTCTGGCAAAAAACAATTTAAGCACTTTGAATAAATACACTATGCAATACAATAAAATTAACTCTTCGGGTCAATGCATGGTTGAACACCCTTTATCGCATCCCCACTACACACTCTCATCCTTTCCCTTCCCTTTTCATCATCCTTCTAATTACAGCCTTAATTGTCTCCTACTTAAATAATTATTCAACGCACTTATATTTTTTCTTGGGTTTTTCTTTGCCATATTCATCCTGACTTCACTCACTCACTACGCTGAGCACTTTCTCATAACCTCGTCCATCCCGCTTGGTCCATTCTGTTCAATTACCGTCAGAAGTATTAACTGATTAAATCATCGTGAAGTAATAACTCTTCTAATTGCTTTGGGTCAACATTTAATACCTGTATTACTGTCTGGTCTGGACTAGTCAAAGTCTTAGTTCACGGTAAGAGTTGGGAGAGGGGGATTCTGGAGCACCCAATACCCCCTCCAGATTTGCTGGGAAGATACGGTCTTAACTATTCCCCCTCCGAATGAGCAACCCCCAAGTGTAGATCCTCCATAAATATTCCCTGAAAAATGTTTACCTGTATACAGTCATGTTAGCTCTTCACTTTCTTCCTTGTCGCATACCGTCCCAACGCGTAACGCATTAATTTTAGACCTTTTGTTGGCAGATTTTTTTGGTCTAACCCGTTCTTCCACATGAATTGGTGATAAAATAAACCTAGAATTTGAGAAATGACGTTAGGGTAAGACATAAAACTACTTTACCGTAGAAAGCCCTCCTGTACCCTCTCACTTCAGTTCAAAGTGTCTTTTCGACACCTCCAAAGTAATTTCTCGCAAACGGTTCCGTAAAGCACCAACAGTTCCTCATTTGACTTAATAAAAAATAATGGTTTTTCCATAAATTTATTCAGTAACCTACGATGCGTTTTGACCGTTTGGTAATTCTCAAGTACCTACACTGTTTCAAGAACAACTTTTTTATTTCCCCTCCACTTTATTGAAGTGTCTCATCATTTTTCTTCAAGATCTTACTTCCTGTCAGAATATGTTCTATTTCATATGCGGGTGTATCGCCAGAAGTAAAACGGAAAGAAGTACATCTTTTTAAGGCCCAACTCAAGAATGGAAAAGTAAACTTGGGTGCGATGATAATAAATAAGCAAAATTGGTAAAGGGGGGAAGAGAGGAGAAAAATTGTTTTCCTATTTCCGTAATTTTTTTCCCTCTTCTTGCCAAGTCATCCAATATACCTGGATGATAAACCAATTTTCCGCTTGCTCGACGTTCTATCGTTCGCCGATGTGTTGCCTAAGCCCAAAATTGAGTCCCTACCTAACCCGTGTTGACGCCCTTTTCTTGGTCCTCGCCTCCCTATGAACTATTTCTCTAGTACTCCTCTTATCCTTTCACGCCGCGTTCGCAATCTCATTTTGTGGAGACCGCTAACTTTCCACGACGTTTTTTTAGGTTCATGCTTTCTACCAACCGGCGGCCCCCATTTGTTCTCGTTTGGCCTATTGTTGGAGGACTTCTCTTAGTTTTCTTCGTGCTATGGTAAATATTTTAGGTATCTCGTTGCTACACATTTTTTGGCTACGTAAATACGAATTCAAGTTAATTCAATACATCCAATTGCATTTACATCTACAGTAAACCCTACGAGCCACCTCTGGGGTGTTTGGCGGGGGGTGATCAATCACCAACATGCAACTCTTCGTGGCCCTTCTTCTATCCGTTTGCTCAATGATATCCCCATCCAAACTTATACAATGTTTTGGCCGGGTTAATTCATTCAGTCTTATTTTTATTGGGGGCTTAGCATTTCTGAATATTTTAGGTGGAGAATGGTAGCTTAGGAGGTGAGCGCTAGGCAGCTGATCGAGGATCCCAGGGAGAGACTTTGAAGATCCCCTGACATTAATGTGAACGTGAAAGTGCCTGGTGGCCCAGGGAAAGGAACTTGCCTCCTTCCCCGAGTCCCTTGATTCGTAAATTGTACACACCTGGCTTATTATTGGGTTATCTCTACCCTCATTTATCATATCACAATCCAGCATGCCAACCATCGAGTCGAATCACTAGTGAGTCAGTTTATTCTCTCAGCATGTATATCTATGAGTAAACAATTAAATTTCTCATAATCAGTAATCCAAAATAGCTGTCAAGAAATCCTATCACACAATAGAGAAATTCACCGTTAACCTTTTCCCTGGAGTCCCTGCATACATATCCTTTTTTCATTGATTTAGCAATTTATCCTCAACCCATTAGGTTCTCCTTCGTATTCCTAAATCTCATCCCTTCCCTCAGTTTTTAAGTCCATCTATCCGAAGACCCTAGGAAAGTAGCAAAAACATACTTTCATTTATTTTTTGAAATTTTTTTACAGGGTCCCCTCTTTGTTTCCTTGGACAGCATTTCCTCCACCCTTTTCGCTTTAGCCCGCTTAAGGCGCTTTTTGCTCAGGTCTCCACGCTGAAACACCCCCTCAGGAGCTCCAGAACATCCCTCCTATCCCTCATCGACGAATACAACCCCCCCTTCTTCTCTACCCTCGCCTTTGTTAATCTCTTTCCCGTGGGGTGAGCATGAGAAAACAAACCGCGCCCGCCTTCCTTCAGCTTTCTCTCCCTCTGACCGGAGACCACCCGACAGCAACCCTTCCCTCCCCGAAAATCCCTTGGTCAGTTCAATCTACCCCTCAAATCTCCTGAACCTTTTCTTCTCCCCCTTCGCACTATCCTCGCCCACAACCCTTCCAGTGGACATCACAGGATAGAAATTGAACGTAGACCCTCAGGGTAGAACTCCAGGGAAATGTAGTCCGCGTAGGTACTTGATTGGAAATGTTCACCTTATCCTGAGGAATGGGCTTGTCAGCAAAATTTCTTTTATTGATGATCATGATAGCGTTTGAAAAATAAATACTGCCGTATTTTTTCCATTTTTCCATTCTTTACGTGACGAAAAATCTACGCAATAAACATTAAACGCATTTCGCAGTCAAGTTGATGTGATCACGAAATCTAGCCGAACAGGACGCCCTGTCACCATTACTTCACAGCCTTGATGATGTTCTTCGTGAGATTCAGTGTTGCTTACTCTCCTGTGAGGGATGATTTCAATGGATGAAAGGCTCTCCCGGAAAGAATACAATATTTTCTGGCGTAATCTTTTGGCAGATCATAATAAGATAATGACGACAGCAGCCATGCTTTAGTTCACAGAGATTTTAATTTGCATTACTAATATCGACCCCACTAACTCATCATGGTGTACCAACTTCAAAAACCCAAGCCACTTGTAGGTATCTAAAACTGGCAGAGGGGGAAGGAATTCGGGGAGGGGAATCCCGTATATTATGGGAGGAAAGGTGTGAGGGTGGTGGGTTTGTGGAGCAGTTAATAACGGGGATTCCACAAATAGCTTTTGGCGGAAGATTTCAGGTTGATTCCATTGGATTGTATGTGGACTCGTTGTTTTTCGAAGCGGGTCGAAAATGAATTTTTTGTGAAAAATGACCACTCTAATATGTTAAATCTCCTCCAAAATATGCCTTAAAACGCATTCTTATATTGTCTTACATCTAGTTATTTCTATGTCACCTCAATTATCTCGAGTTAAGGTCTTATTAAATGAACAATAATTATCCACTGCCTTCATTGTGTATGTATGTATTCTGTCGTTGTGTCTTCTTAAATCTTATTAAAACTATAAATTAACTTAAAGAAGGAAAATGAACCGTCCTGTATTTCATCCAAAATCAATAAACAGGTATGTTTATTAATTTGCTGTTCATTGTATGCATATTTGTACATGGGATTGCGGGAAAACTGCGACCCTCCATTTTGTTTCATCGGCCTCAAGGCTGTACTGGCTGGAAGAAAACGGAAATACTATGAAAATGGAGGTACATACATAGGTCTTATTTTAAGTTTGCTCACAGTTTATTTTTCATAAGAATATCCAAACCCTGTCGATGAAAAAACTGAATGCCAAAATGTAGTCAGTGAACAATTTAAAAAAATTAATTCTACCTCAACTCGAGATAATTGAAGTGACGTTAATACCAGAGGTCGAGAATTATATTACTGTCACAGCTCTTTTCTCCTGCTCTTTCGTTTGTGGGTGGTAGAGAAAAAAATGAACTGAAGAAAATGTTCCTCTTTTTTTGTACTCCAGCTTGCCTCCATCCACTCGCCTTACTTGTCCCTATCCACCTAATTTAGATCGTCCTCCCGTCATTTTTTAAGTCGTTGGATGGAAAACACCCTGCTTGTCTCCCACCGCGGTAGCAGCTGCTTTGACTTAAAGAAAATATTTTTCTTACTGCCTTGGATATTTCTTATTCCTGTTAGAGGATGCAAATCTTTGCTTGGTAAGCGAATAATTATGAGTTAATTTTAATGTCTGATCTGCAATGGTGCTTAGGCCGCTAGACTTATGCCTTTAGGGATTTAATATGCCATTCTCCGACGGATGTAAGGCGTAACAGAGATGGTGAAGTTAATCCTTATGCCTTACGTATAGCCAATGAGATCGCGTTTTGAGCATGTCAGGTGTCAGTGCAGCGTTTTTCCATACTGGGAGTGGGTGGTAGGTAATTCAATTGACTGTAACCGTATGTCCAAGAACTGAAAACTGCGGGGGAGGCTGTGCGTATATAAGGTAATAAAACATACATCAGAGTTAAAATAATGTATGGGCCTCACAGAGCGAAGTTTCAATTTAAAAAAAATATACAGCTTAATGTAACCATCATGTAAAAATGCTAAATTCGTTAACACGGGCATTACTTTTCTCATGTCGCTCGATGTGATTTAAGACGCTGAAAAACTAGGTGCTGAATTTTACAGAGCTTTTTAGGAGTTGACTGACAATGTGGAGATACTGGCTGTTTGAAAAATAATATTTATCGAAAATTTTATGACTTAATATTTTGGTCTTTATGCATTTCCCTCTCTGGTCTCATCTTTTTTTCAAAATGCAAAGGCAAAGAACTCCTCAAAGTTGCTCGTTGATCAGAAATGAAGTCTGTTATCCTGCAATAACAAACGTACAAATGTGTGATACACATGTGTAAAACACATTTTAGGTTTTTTATTGTGGAATAACTGGAAAAAGTGAAGGCGAGTACCTCTGTCAGAAGAATGCCACAATTCAGAATGATAATAGATTAATTAGCGCACAAAGTCCATGACGAGACGGATACGAGTTTCCAATGAATCAAAATGTTTTGAAATGTAATGCGTAAAGCATAGCTAGAAGGTAGTTCAAGACGAAGCATTTAATACCGAGGATCATTTTTAACTATTTTCACGTTCCTCAATGATTTAAAGTGCACATTTAGTAATAATACTGCAATTTGTACATCCTTTCATCATAGAAGTGGATTTCCTACTCGTTTTAGACTCTATCATTACTTACGATCACGAAAAACAGTGTATAGTCTTTCAAGTACATTTTATTCATTAAAATCAGGAATAGTCACCCTAGTCCTAGCCTTTGTATCAAACAGTCAATTTACGAGCAGTTTAGGCCACCGAGTTCATAGATTTATGGAAACGTATTAACCAGATTTTTTACTTGTTTTCCAAAAAATATTGTTTCAATCGACAAATATGTTGCGAAGTGGCTGGCAAGTAGTAATTTACTTAAATTTAATTAACGAAATACTGCAGACCTTGTGCTGCAAAAGTGTATTTCTCTACTCTTGTAGGTAGGTAAAATTTAAATTAATTGTAAGAGGAAAAGTTTTTACTATAAATGTCAGGCACTGAACGCAATTCGAATAAAAGATATGCCTATCACAAATTAAAGTGAAAATCACTCACTCCATTCAAATAAATAAAAGATCGTAGCACTTTTCCACAAGATTTTTTAATGCGTACAACCCGTTTCGGTTCACTGAGCCATCATCTGGTACAATACACTGCAAAACATTTGAAAATCTCTTTTATTCCTTGAGAAAGAGGGGTTGGGGAGGATTTGACATCTTTGAAGGAGGAGGTGGGAACGGGTGTGCAGAGTAGAGACAGTGGGAAAAGATACAACTACGTGATGTGGGAAACCCACGTTGGAAGGAGGACTCTAGTCATAACTGTAAAATAACGACACGTGGGAAAGACCATAGAAAAACGGGAGGGGGTTGAGAAAAGTGAAAAGGGGGGGGGGGGAGGGTAAAAAGAGAGGCCGCGTGTCGTTAGAAAGTGAGAGGAGTAAGTAGCAACGCAGGAAAAGAGGCGGGGGCGAGGAGTCCCTTTACGTTAGCTGAGAAGGAGTGAGAATTAGCGGGGGTACCGGGAGGAAATTGCCAGCAAAAGAAAATGGTCAACACAATACAGAGAGAGGGTGGGCGGACGGGAATAACCCTGTGGATGTTGGGGTCAGTTATGGGTCAGTTAAGGCGTGGGTGAAGAAAGAATTTCACCATTTGTTTTGGAGAAGGGTATCTAAGGAGAGGAGAGTTGGTGACAAACACTTGTTCATCCATGAGCTGTATTAATATCTTTCTGTACGAATTCGAATTGCTCTAAAACATCAAGTCTTGTGCCCCTACTTTCGAAGCGTAGAATTGCAGGTTGAAAATGACAGCAATGCAAAGTCTGTAGTAACTGTTTGGCGAGAAGTTACGTTTCATCTCCATTTTTTCAGCACCTTCTATGTTCCTTCATTCTGGTAATGAAACTTCTGCCTGTTTGACCGATGTAACACATGTTACATGAATCACAATTAATAACAATTAAATAATCTTGTGGAAAAGTGCTACTATCTTTTATTTATTTAAATATGTCTAACTTCCACCAATTGAAGCTTGAATCTGTTGAAATCGTTCACTCTTAGTAAAAAAAAGTTTTTTGTCGATTTCCTGGAAACATGATTGATTTTTCAGCTATAATTAAAATTTTCAGGCAAATTTAAAGGAAATACCATTGATAGAATTTGAAACTTCATTTATATATCCATCTAATGAAAATATGCCTCCTCCCTCCTGAATGAAGCTACACGAACGAAATATGAAGCCCCTGCAACAAACCCAATGCTTGGCGAGAAGTTACGTTTCATCTCCATTTTTTCAGCACCTTCTATGTTCCTTCATTCTGGTAATGAAACTTCTGCCTGTTTGACCGATGTAACACATGTTACATGAATCACAATTAATAACAATTAAATAATCTTGTGGAAAAGTGCATGAGGACAACCAGGGAGCACCCTTTCGAAAGAATTAAATTGTGTAAAAACATTTTTTTTTCAATAATAGATTGATATGGCTACTTAAGTGGCGATATGGGCAATCATCGTGGAAGGGTTTAAAAGGTTCTCATTCACACAATGATTGCCTTTTTTGAGCTTCAGAGATGCCGTCCGTATCGACCGTGCCTTGAACAGCGAGATGTAGCGCGCACGCTTTTCAATTATTTTCGTTGCGTGGCTTGAAATTCGTGCTGTACAAAAAAGGGAGCGTATTCACAAAAGTCTCTGTGTTCATTTACTCTGAGCAAGTTTGGTCTTGATGGATCAGATGTGGATATAAGGTGGCATCTATGTGCTCATAGCAAGGCTCACAGATACTCATTTCAGCCCTATCTCTCTCTCTCTCTCTCCCTCTCTCTCTAGCGTGTGTGCTTCTATCTGTGGGTCCTCTCTCCTTTGATCATCAAAGCCAAATCGTGGAGAAGAAGGGGAATGCTTAAAATATGGATGTGGGTCACGGGAGGAGCGTGACCTAGAATAGTCATTCTGCTGGAGTAAAGTCGCAACTCACTCACTCACTCACCAGCCACCTGATCTTTCCATCCTGCGCACCGTGCTTTTTATCCGACATCGTCTTTTCGAATAAATTGTGCTTCGCACCATCGTCTCGTGCAATCTACTCCAGTAGGAGCATTGTCGGGAGATGGTATCGTTAGCCTTGGTAATACAATTTCTAGGAGAATCGAATTATCGTCCTTCATAGGGGAACTGTTTTCGGAGCACGAGAGCAGTACAAAAAATTGTCCCGAAATTGTATTTTTTTCTGGCGTAATTTGATTTCGCTATTATTGAATTGGAAATTGCTTAAAAATTTGTCAGACCGTAGATATCTTAAGGAAAAAATATAATTCTCTTGTTCAACATAATATCAAATAATAATTTTTATTCCAATTATGATTAAAGCTGGGTCCAAATTTATTAGGTTTTTGTCATTTGCCTGAAGGGAGAACTATACTATGTCGACACCTACTATAGTGACACGGAATATTTTAACTAATTGGCAAATTTTTCAGTACAAGCGGCTGTGTGTTAAGTAAAATTATTGGGGAATAGACAATAAGTGTGAAACAAGGATGTAACATCGTCTGAGAGTCGTGGTGTTAATATTGTTTATTTTAATGTATATGCTCTCCATTAGGCCAAAATATGTGTTGTTATTAAGGAGGCGTATCTGAATTTTAGCAATCACTGGTTGAAATGAGTTCTCGTTTGAAAAAAACGCATGACCGTTTATTGTATTTTTTCGTTGCGTTCGCAGAGGAAGGGACAGTATTACTTAAACACAAGGTTACCACTCAACCGTGAAAACATTAAAACCGTGACTTTAGTCAGCCGTGAAAAAAAACCTGGAAAAAGCCATGAATTTCGTCATAAAACCTTAAAAATCTCTCCAAATTGATTTTATAACTACGATTGACGGATCAAAAGAAAAATAGATATGTCGATCGTATTTTAAGGTCAGTCACTCGCAGACACTGTCCACGCATTTACCTGCACACGTATATTCAATTATTGGTCCGTGTACCATGACGACACATTGACCTTGAGCCTGTACCAACGCCGGAAGTCTGGTAACCACAGTGCTCATTACCACTTGCGAAAATTCAGATACTTCTTAACTTCCCTGTAACCTCAAGGTGATAAAGGAGAGGTGGTCTCGGTGTCTCCCGGCGAAGACCTGTGACGTCTCGGCGGACACCCAGCCATACTCTACGTACCTATGCACCGCATTAAAATTCACATTTTTGTCAACGAATTTTGCGGTATACCTATATCCGTAACTGCTCTTACACCACTACTTGCGCGTTATATAAGCATTATAAAGAATGCGTAGTATAGTAGCTACGTGCGATGACATTTCTAATAAAGCTACAAAGAACGGACTTTAAATATTCTGTCACAGGTAGGAAAACCGTTGCGCTGTTGTGATTATTTTGGATGATATATAATTCTAAAAATAAAAGTTGTTTACACAAGCTTAGCCTCTAATTTATATTAATTTGATTATCTTGAAAAGTTATCCAAAGTATCTGAAAATAAAGAAGGAGAGAATCATGAAGTGCAAGAGGAACGGCTTAGTACGGCTGATTCTCCGAGCACATCTCCGTTGAAGACTTCAATAGGGATTTGCAAGAGGAGCTTTTAGATTATCGCCGGAATCGGAAATTGCATTCGTATGCAGCCGCTTTAACATGATTTTTTACTTCATCTCTAAGCTGTTATTTTCTCTTCTCACCTTTATTTTGTACGTATGTATTTATAAACTTGTGTATATATTATTCGACATTTTTAAAATTTCCTTGTTAATTAAAAAACTGGCATTGTATTATTTTTATGGTCCATGGTAGCACAGAAGAAAATATTATACTAGGTCACATAAGTGATGCTGAGAACATTCCCACGGAAAGGCAACGAGCAGATCACATAAGAGCTAAACACTACTTGCCTGCAAATATATATATATATTCTTGGATTGCATTGATCGGCGTTATTTCATGTTGTATTGCTCATTGTTATTTTAGTATCATTTCACTTTTTAATTGCAGTGTCAGATAACATGTTGTTCATTTTGCTTGTTATGGTAGTATTTTATGTTCATTGTTTCCTCTTTATTATTATAGAAATTGCAATGCCACCGTTTCCTGTTAATTCATTGGCAAATGGAAGCTAGTGTATTTATGTTGGTAATTTTTCTCCCTTTGAACTTAAAAAAAAATTATTACATTTTTTTAGGTGCTTTCATGTCATGTTTTGCTTATACCTGCATTGTGAAATAAAATATTGTGTTGTTTATTAACAACCTTCATATCTCCGCGTCCGTAATGACACAGCTTAAATACCTAATCCCCGTTATGATGATAAAAAAAAGTTTCACGTTTGCTAGAATTGAAATAAGTGGAATACTTGTCGCCGCATGATCACAATGAAGACTACAAACGACACTGTCGTGACGAGGTCTCGAACCCTAGCCCCCAGGGTGGGAGCCGGAAAAGCTGACCACTATACCAACCAACCGCGTTATTTAAGAATTATACAGCGCTTGTTAAAAATACCGCTGGAAAATTAATTAATTAAAGCCAAACTAAGGCCCATTCAATGGAACCACTATCAGTCGAGACATGTGTTCACCATTCAAAATGCCATAAAAAATACGGCATTGAAAAAGGCGGAGCAAGGTACGTGGTCTCCCCTTCCTTGTAAGTTGAAGGCATTGGTTACTGAGATCGTAGATCGATTTTGGTTGGGAAACGTTCAAACGGAAACCGAAGTGAACTACTGTTAATTGTTGGTTGGTCTCTCCGCTATTTAGCGAGATATTTTCAGGAATTCTCTTATAAAAAGTAAAGCAACGAGGATCAATAACAGGTAGGGAAATCGGCCTTGCGTGATTCACAGGATCATTTTTCACATAGATGTTCATTTCTTAAGGATTTATCATCTGTGTAGATTCCGCGAAGTGTATGCTTATTTGATTTTTAATTCTATTGCTGGAATAAGATCATAGTTTATGATAATGGTACCCAACATTAAAGACTTGGGAGATAGGAGTTCATTCTAGGAGGCGAGAGAGGAAGAAAGAACGGTTGAATGAATCATGCTTGTACCAATCAATGCTCTGATTTTTAGAAGTACTTACTAGTAGTTACGAAATTTCGTATTCAGGGGTTAATAAGATTGTTTTATATGTAAATGGCACTTTTAGTTGTTCTTCGCATATTTCTCTTTTTCAGTTCGGTGGTGACTAATCTGTGCGTTGGGAAATACAAAAATAGCTGGCGTTCAACGTCGTCATTTATTTATTTTCGTTATATATACATTTAGAATATGATTGGCTATTTTATGGGACGAAATAAAATGCCAAACATATACACCACCAACCCGCAGTCGTTTCATCGACATATCTATCCAATCGTTGAGAATTTAAAAAAAATTTGATAGCAAAAACCCGGGAATAGCACGTTGTTCCTGCCAGGCGGGCGAGCGAGGTGTCTGCCGTGACGTCATCAACGAAACGTACACAGCAAAGTGAGACCACCTTAGTTTCTATCACCTTGCTGGAACCTGGGTCCCTCCAGTTTCCCACTCACAACCTTTAGTCGGGGCTGAATTTTGCAAACGATATGTGACGTTAGGAGAGGTAGCACCCTCATTGCTGCGTTTGCATTCGCGGCCTCCGTTGCGTTTATTAAATTTTTAGTTAATGTGCGGCCGTTGATTGTTACAAGTTCAATATTTCTGCCTGAAATATGACTTATGAACAAACCGTGAGCTTGACGACATTTAGGCGGTGAAAACCTGGAAAAAACCGTGAGTTTTATAATGTGGTTTGAGTGGGAACCCTGAAACATATTACCTGCATTTGAACTAAATTCCGGACACCATGTCGAGGAACAAATTTTTATGGTCATGCCTTCGATGAATCTGCTGAATTTTCACATTAAGAGGCTATAGGAATATGTTATGCTATTTGACATTTATTCCACATAAAACATCGCTACAAGTAATGCAATTAAAAACGCAAATTTGAAGACGGAAAAAGATTCGCCGCTTGCTCTTTCCGGTTAAGGGGTCGAATACCCGGCTAATTTGCTAATGTCGATGTTAAATTGATTCCTACTTACTTCAAGATGGTTTCCTCCCCTTTTATGAAGCATCACGACTCTTAAAAGGCTATTTTAGCGCTGGATTTAGTTTAACACTTTCTTTGCTGCCTAACTTTCCGGTGTAGCTACCTAGTTGTGTCTATTCGGTGTCTATTCTACGATTTCAGTCTCGCCGAATTTCACCCAAAACTCTTTTCCAATATCAAATCTCTTTCAATGCTCAAATATGGGAAACTGTAATAATGAATGATTTTCATCTATTACACTGAGGGATACTTTCAAGCTTATAATGCAACTATGGTAATGGTATTTTTTATATTACTTGGATTTCACGAGAGCGTCTGATTACTCATATTCATTTTTAATTATAATCAAGCCTCCGAAAAAATTCATATTTTTTTCGGGCTTTATTACAGTGTATCAAAGAATTACAACACGCATCTATACTTGGATGGAAAATTTACCTCAGTGGTACTAGAAGCCGTGACGTACGGGCTGGGAATTTACTGCGTTTTACTGTTTTGAAGATGGGTAACTGGATCATATCCAAGAAGGTTTAACATTTTGTGTGCACAGGGATGATTTATATGAAACGAAAGCGTATCCTTAGGTCTCTTTTTTTGGGTCCGCATTATCTAGGATCTTATCTCAATGCGCGACAGCAACCCAGCATCCACTCTACCCTCGTGAAACGATGGGAGTTACTCTTCTGCCGATAGCTTCGGGAGAGTAATATTTATGGAAGGGAAAGTTTTCGGCAGTTCCCATCGTGGCTTATGAAACTTTTCATAGTTTTTCTCGCTATTACTCATTGTATTGCGTGTATACCTCATCGTTGGATGCGTCGCGTCGATATTTCAGCATGGCCAATTCTTTCTCGATATTTCTAGCGAAAACATCATACCTACTGGCGCTAATGAGGATCAGTTTGGCCTGTGGTTAGGTTCTGCCGACTCAAGTAGTACGAGTGCATAAGACATTTTCTCGCATTTAATGCAGTCTTCCGAGTACCGTGGTTAAACATGCCGTGGCTTTTTTTTATCAAGTGGTAATATATTCACAACCTTATACTTATTACAATGCCGACGTATTATTAGATACTATTAATAGCCGTGCGATATGAAGATTATAAGTTCTCAATTATCCGATTATAATTTTTTAAATGGCGCGCTTGCCAGATGGATCTGTTTGAAATGAGTTTAATCAATTGAATGGGCACGATGTCATGGTTGAGCTGTCGGATTTCATTCATCAGTCAATATTCTATGCTGTTAATGCGAGTGTGTGTAATGCATATGTTCAGCTATGGATTAAACCTCATGTTTACGTAGGCAATGGTGCATAACGAACTAATAGCGTGATATTTGCTAACTCATAATTGTGCACTGAATCAGTTACAATTCAGCCACAGAGTTGCTATAATATTTTATATTTTGAAATATTCCCATCTGAAACTGTATAAACAACTGCTTCAGGGTAATTTGGTGATTTTCTGAATTAATAATTGAGGAGAGTGTAAACTCTATTACCCTTTAATTTTTCATTATAAGTAAACGACAAAATAGTTTTTTGTTCACGGGGGTGTTGGAAATGGAAGCTTGCACTGCATGTAAAAACTTTTCCTACTCCGCATCGATGCACTGACGCAAATATAATCAACTAACTATCTAGATCTAAGCTTGCATTATAAATACAGCTTTCTCTTATTCGATATTTTCTTTCAAATTTTTTATATCTCGTAGAAAAATCAATATTCCAGCGTTCTAAAGCGTAAATCAACTGTGGGTCACTACAGTTTAAAATGTCATTAATTTTGAGATTCAAAATTATTTGGCAAGAGCGCTTATCTTCGATGACAGTCTAAATCGTATTTTATTTGCAACTTTTTAATCAAATATCCAAAAATCTCTTTTTGACCATGCAGCACTACGATAAGGTGGAGATATGAAAAGGACCACAAGATGATTAAATCCTTTTGTTAGCTCTTGTATTTAGTTATTTATTGCATAAAACCTATTGATCGATGCAGTAAAAATGAGATTCATTTTCTTGTATTTTGTGGCATGGAGCTATAAGGTGTTGCACCATTTTGTCGATAATTCGATCACCTGATTTTATACCTAGTTGGGGTATCAGTTATGGAGGTTAGTTGTAATGGTTTGTTTCATTAGTATGTTTCACATGTCAAAGTGAACTGCTATAGCAGTTGTTTTTTTAGATAGTTAAATTTTGGCTAGCATTCGATTTTCTGTGAATAAAAAAAGCGACTAAAAGCAAGCTGTATATATATTATTTGGCTACGTGTTTAATTCAAGGTTTGATGTATGTTATCCATATCCATGAATTCTTGTTGCCAGTACAGTTGTCTGCCTCGGTGGCGGCGGTGTGAAGTTCTCGCCTGTCAAACCGGAAGTGGCGGGTTCGAGTCTCGCCTGAGAAGATTGCCACTATCCAGGGCATCGATGTCTGTGTACGAGTCGTAAAATCTTCCAAAAACCCCGAAATAAGCGGCCGAATAGTGCTGCTTTCGGTGGAATTACATTAAATGAAAAACATAGAATATATACCGCGATCGAAATTGAACTGCTTCAACTAGATCGAATAAAGGTCGATAACGTCTTAAATTGAATCGTACTCTCTTCGCAGTTCTTCGCAGCGGCTTTCGTATGCACGAATCGAGGGCAATTGTCGACTGCTATAGCAATCACATATGACCTGCAAACAAGTTTATTTCTTCCCATTCTATCGGAAGATGAATGATATCGATTGTTCTAGAGCCATTGTCTCTTGCTTCACGCGATTCTACTCTCTCATTAATGTTAAAACTTAAGGTTACTTTGTGTCAATCTCCTCCCGTTTCCCCTTTTCCCAATCCGTCCTCTGTTCTCCTCTGACCCGTCACTGTAGTAACCCCTTTCAACCTTCATTCTCTCCAGTAATCCTCTTTTCGCCCCTGCTTGCTCCTCTTCCACCCTCAAGCTCTGCCTGTTCATTCAGCCTTTTATCTGCCTCTCCCGCCCGCCTATCTTATCCAACACTGTAATCGGAATCTTTTTATTTTTGTTTTGCGGTCTTATAAAGTCCGATTTCCTCTACCCGCTGCTTCTTTTTTTTTCCAAAGCCGATAAGGCCTTTTTTGTTTATATATATTTATTTTCTCTCTCTCTCTCTCTAGCCCTGTATTCAGGCCCCTTCTCCATTTAGTCATTCCAATTGAAACCTGGGTAAGAAGGGATTGATAGACGGTTGGGTAGGGAATGGAGATTTTGTTTCCGTGAAATTAAGGCAAAAGGGAATTCTACGCTTCCCGCCCACGTTATTGAAAGAGATTCCACTAAACTGCTCCCGTGTTAGACGGGGTGCATTTTCCAATGCAAATAGGTTGAGTATCTCGCAATTTAAGAATTTTTAACGTTTAGTTCTGTCCTTGTTTCCAACTTAATATTCTAGGAACGAGCTGTGAGCATACCAAGTAAAGTGGTGATTCATAAATACGATTTAGTTGCAAATCTTCGACGAAGCATGGTAAAAAAAGCCTTTTCAGCCAAATATATTGATATAAGTCTATAATGGCGGAACAATAATACAGTATCTCCTCGTTGCATGAAGAATTTGATTTCTCAAGTTAAAAGAGTGTATAGCAAAATGCTTTTCTTACTACTACGCAGACTTTCTTACTGTCCATGCATAGAGTCGTGGGCCCTTATTCCAGTGAATATGGAGTTGGTCTTTAAGTATAAGAGATTCTCTTAAATTGGTATGTGGCTCTATTGAATTCAATGATGGATAAAGGAAAACATGGATATTATTGGTTTTGATTGGCACTTTAATTATAATTTTTCCAGATATGCATGGTTTTGGTTTAATGCCTGTCTTTTTTCCATGTTATGTTTTAACTTTGACGAATTAATCCTGAAGTAGTGTGGGTAACGTAGGGTAACATCATTGCAGCTAAATCTAGTGATAACGTAAATATCTTATGCCAGGTATCGCAGATAATATTTTCCAACAGTTTGGAGCTGATTAGTTATCAAATGTGGTATATTTGATTTAAAATAAATTCTAAGTAGCATTTGCCATAATGTTTCTGTAAGTTCCTGGCTAGGTCTGCACCAATGAATGCACCAGATTACCACTTCCTTCCTGAGTCCTCAACGTGGGGATACGAATTTAACGAATGTGAGATTATTTGTCGCTATCAATAAAGACCTTCTATGTATGCATCTAGAATCTTCTCGTCTACATTTTACCCATCACTGATCAAAATAGTAACTGCCTACTTTAAAATTGAATGTGTGCTTTTTGTGGCGTATAAATCCACCTGAATTATGTTAATAAAATTCAGCCTTTCTGCGGGTTTCTAATCGCTAACATTTGGCCTCATGTACCAATGGGAAGATCACTTTGACGTTTAGGATCCCTACTTACTATGGTCATTGCACGAATTTTCATATACCCAGATTTTGTTCCGCCCATAGCTTAATACTCCGAATATTTGTCCAGAAAGTCAAGTTAGTTGGTAAAGTCGGGCGCATAAACTTAGGAGGACATGCGATACATGAGGACTTAATTTTTTTTTTAATTATGACATGGTAAACCCACCAATCGTGGTGAATGACAAATAGGAAGGTGACGTTACTAATAGTCAAATTACATTCACAATCGGTACGCAAGGTAGTCTTTTTATTATTAATTCGTATTTTAAATACCCATTTTTTTATTATTTCGCGATATTTTCTTTTAAATGAAGAAGTCATCCATTATCCATAGTGATAAATTTACAAGCAAACGTCTAATTTTATCTAATTTTGCATAATTAATCTCAAATGACAATTTTTTTCAGAACATAGTTATCTACAACTTAATCGTTCATTTTCGTGTGCTCGTTTAGATCGTGGGAGAGGTCATCAGTTTTAAAGCTATTGGTCCGTAGCTTATATTTAAGAGACCCCGAGAATAATGAAAAACATGATATCTAAAATTAATTATATTGCTAGACTAAGACTACTAACAATCATGTTGAGTGATGAATAGGAAGGGGTACCCGAAAATAGAACGCACGCTCTACGATTTTTTTGACAATTTGGTACGTTTTGGTGACTTATTGACAGCTTAAAATGCAAGCTACATTCTTGAAATTTTCAGGGTGATACAGTTCATCCCTTTCAATATTTTCAAGTGCCTCAAATTTGAAAATTATGTACTCAATATTAAATCAGCTCTGGTTTTATTTTTATAGTTGAGATGCAAGTAAAGAACTAGGATGTAAACCTTCTTCAATTATTTGATATCTATTTTGCCTTTTCTTACGAAATTTCATCAATGCATACGTATATTTTATAGTAAAATGTTGAAAAATGTATGGTTTTTCACTATTAGGCAGTATGTAGTGCAGATAATATGTGATTTAGCACTGATCAACGGTGCACCCGGGGGCTCATAAGAAAGCATTTATTTTCAGATCATTGACCAGGAATCCCGTGTCGCACAGCATAACGTCAAATTAAAGAAGTGTAAAGAAAGGATAACCTCAAATTCGTGAGTTGAAATTAATTAAAACATTGAAACCAACCGTTTATATTCTTTTAAACAGAAGGGAGAGAAAGAAAGAAATCGGTTTTCTTCTAATCACACACCCCTCACGTTTTGCTCGGCTAGCCCAAATGGCTTCCACATTAGGTAGTAATCCATTTACGGAGCGAGAAGGGCAAACATTCATGCAATCTGGGAGAGAGAGGAGGATGAGAGCCGTGGGTGACCCGTGGGGTTAAAAGGGTTAACGCGAGGCCCTCCTTTACGAGAGGGATGTGTGGGGTTTTTAAAACGTGGATGGAAATAGATTGAACGGCGAAAAGACAGTGAGAGCCCATTTTCTTCCGTTTTCTGCTTTTATTTTTTTAATGCTTGCCGTGAGGGAGGCTTTACAGTTCGGAGTGGGGGTGTGTTGAAGACACGTGAGAACTCCCCGGAAGAGGGAAAAGGGTTTTGGCGGCCAACGATACGAGGAGAACGCCGTGAAAGAAGGAATAACGAGGGGGCTTCGCTTTGTTAATGTCTATTGACACCAATGCCTTGCTTGTTCCCCCACGGCACACATGAGCTCTCTTAATTTCCATGTTTCTAGGA
The DNA here is from genome assembly GCF_921293095.1 of Ischnura elegans. Lineage (NCBI taxonomy): Eukaryota > Metazoa > Arthropoda > Insecta > Odonata > Coenagrionidae > Ischnura > Ischnura elegans. Next base: position 62,802,769 of record NC_060252.1, read on the forward strand.
AGGAATCGCCCTCTCCGGTCATTGCCGCGGAGGTCATAGTAGTGCGTAACTGTTGAAATAAAGCCGAGGGTATTGGGGTCGTGGGGAGCCATGGAAGTTTTTCGGTTTGTTGTTTTTTCCCCTATTCTCTACGCGTCCATTCTTCCTGTGATGGCGCCTGCGGTGTCGTTGATGGCGGAGAAACCTCTTCTATGCAAATGAAGAGGCATTTCGGATCCAAAGCCCTTTGGAGAGTCCCTTCTCCTTACCTCGTATCCAAGAAACGATCATTAGTGGCAACATCGTGATGGGCAGTTGCTAGTACAAACAATTTATGTTTCACGTTTTAAGTTAAAAGTCTAACTGATTCTGTTAATAAAAGAGTCTGGCAATTTTCACCGGGAGTAATTTAATGTGGTCAGATTTTGATACAGTCCGATACGGATACAGTCCGTGGCTTCGTCAGGTGATACAAATAAATGATAGCTGACTGACGATGATACGTGTTGCATCGAAAACTGTTGCAAATCAAATAATTTTCGTAGAAAATTGCCAGTGTATCGATTTAATGTCATGCCTCCACCAGGTTAAGGTTGAACATGAACACAAATTTCATCTCCTAACTTATTTCATTTTAGGTCGAGTCGACAAGAAGTAAATTAATCTCTCGGGAGGAATCGTACACATGAACCGTCTATTCACTGTTTTAGGGAAGACGAAGCAGTCATGAATAGAATGGTTGTTGTACCACGACAGCTGGCGACTTCAGGAAGGCTTAGTGATCTATCGACATGGTGTGATGCAGAAGTGTGATACATGTGAAGATGGGAGTAACTGATTTTTTTTTACTAGTATCAATCAAAGCTTAAATTAGCGAAAAAATAGAATCTGATGCAGCTACCAACATTAAATTTGGTGTTATAAAAATTTAAACTTGGCGGCTCGGGATTTTATAGTGACAACGCACGTAGTAATATTCTGGGGTAATTTGAATAGCCACTCACTCAATCATTCAACCTGTTGGCTGGTTTGATAAGGTTATGGTAGAGCTCATCCCGAAGGAAGCCACTGGATTTTAGGGTAGATGGCCGCCCCACTTTTCGAGGATCTTTTCTAAGGCTGAATTTGAACTCGAGACCCTTCGGCCAGTTGCGTAACGCTACATTCACTTGGCCACCAGTTTCAATGGTTTAGTTAGAATTATTCATTCAGTTCAATTCAGTTCCATTATGCTTCTAGGAAGTACAATTTTAGTTTATAGTTAATGCTATATTTATATTCTAACAAAAAGCGATTTTTGAAAGACCGCGTGCAATATACCATGTGAGACATTGAGAAAAAGTGCCTGGCAGAAATAACGAATACTCGATTGGCGATGAAGAATATACAACTTAATTTGGTACGCGCAAGGTATATTTTTTCCTTTTCTTTCTAATGAATAGAAACAATTAACAATAAAATACATCTCTTATATTTTATGTTTCATATTATGAACAATAATGCACATTTATGTGAAGATAGTTGCAATTGATATCAAATTGTCTAGTTTTATGGCTACGTATCACAGAGAATTAACCTTTTGTCGCTTCAATACAGTCCCCGTCGCACTTTCATGCAATTCCTAGTACGATGCCTGCCATTTTAATTGACATTACTTGTGACCACGGAAAGTATGATCTCCTATACTCAAGATATTTTCGATATTACTGGATATTGTTTTATTGAGGCTACCAAATACCTTGAAGTGGACCTTATCCCTGTGTATCTTCTCTTCAATCGCACGACCCATCCTGTTTAAGCCCCATTGCAACCACCAGCCATGGCTTTCGTTCTTTTGGTAATTTTTCCATGTCCGAGGGCATTTCAATTAGTTGAAGATTCACCTTTAAGCCTTTAACAGAGATGGTTTCCGGTAAGAGACCCTGTATGAATAGAGCACTGTGAAACAATAGCCCATGAGAAAATTTTGATAAAAATGATTGAGGTCGGAATTAGTTGTCAATAAATAGCAATAACTAATAAATTACTTAGTATGCAAAAAAAAACTTCAGTAAATATGCCGAAAATGCTTACAATAAATATGTTAAGAAATATATTAATATGATAATGATATGCGTTTTTGATCAGAAAAACCTCCTCGATTTACTATTCTGAAAATATCTTAACTTTTGACGGATCTCCTCTCCCTCATCATCACTGGTCAGCAATCCTAAGATTGGTTTGACGCAGGTCTCCTTTCAGGTCACCTATCAGGTAATCTTTTCACACCTACGTATTTTTTCTCTTTCTCATCCTTCTCTGCATGTTCCATGTATTTCATTCGAGGTCTTCTTTTTTCGATCTTGCCATCTACTTGTCCCTCGACGATTATCTTCATCTGAACATCCTTCGTCTTCAGGTATGGCCTATGAGGTTGTTCCATCTTGTTGTCAAGGTTTTCATGATGCTTTTATTCGCTTCCACTCTTCTTAGGAACTCCTATCACTTACTCGGTCGATCCATTTTATCCTCATCATTCTTATGTAGCACCACATTTCGAAGGCCTAAACCAATGATTTTCCTGCAGCTGTCATTGTCCATGCCTTACTCCCATAGAGAAGCATACTCCAAGTGTAATTTCAGATAAATTGTTTCCTTTCTATGTTTAACTTCCCGCAGTAAGTAGATCTCTCTTTTGGTGAAATGCTCTCTTCACCTGGGCTATTCTGCGGATAATTTCTTTTTTTCTTCTCCCATCGCTAGTTATTCTGCTTCCCTAATAACAGAATTCATACACTTCTTCTAGCTACTGTTTCCCTATCCTAATGTTAGCTTTGACTTATTCTCTTCTGCTGCACACTGTTTTTTGGTATTCTTTGTGCTTATTTTCAACTGATAATTACTCATTACCCTATCCATATTAACCAGAATCTTTTTCAAATCCTTCTTTGTCCCTGCTATAACGGCTATGTTATCGGAAAATCTCCTTTCCCTATTCTTCTTATAACTTGGATGTGCCCGAACGTAATTAAAACGTGCCCGAACCATGTATAACATTTTTTTAAGTCCTTACTTATCGCGTTCTTGTCGAGATTTACAAAATTTAAACGGCCTACCAATAGCTGGGAAATTGAGGAGCGTCCAAACCCTGTGCTTATTCCCTTCGATCGCAAGAACCATCCCTTCTGTACCCACTAGCCCCTGGCTTTCCTTCCTTTTTTCTTTTCTGTCTCCCGCCGCTTACACCCCTCTATTCTCCTACGGTGTCTTCTCCCCCCTCGCCACAGTCTCTTCGAGCCGATACCTCCAGTTCGCCTGACTCGTCTTTCCCCTCCCACGAAACTGCGGGGACTGGTACCCGAAGCACCGAAACTCACGCACTCCCACGCAGGCGTATACGGAGGCGGCACGAGTGCCCACACCACTAAAAAGCTGCTGCACCTGCCCGTTATAACTTATGGATAAGCCTCTCTCTCTTACCCTTCTTCGGTGTAGACAGAAAATTGGAATCCCCCCAACCCAACTCCCCCCCTCCTCCTCTTTCACTTTCTGCTCTCTCTCTCTCTCTCCCTCTCCTTCTCCTTCTCTTACACACACATAGTTTATCCATTTCCCTCCCCCCCGATTTTTTCTCCTCTTATCCCATTGCGATAAGGGGATGAAGGGTATCTTTTTTTCATCTCCTTACTCCGTTTCCGTAATACCCCGTTCCCATCACTGCTGTGCAGTATAATCTGTAACATCGTAAGCGGAGATCGTAGTACGTATGCATGTCCGGACAGTCGTAATGCGCAGTTGAGAATGCTGCCGCTTTAAGATGTTATGCCTCTGTGGCGCCTGAAGTGGAAGGAAGCAAAAAAGAAAAGCGAAATTTATTCTATTTAGTTATTGCGGGAATGGTGAGTCACTGCAGAATCCTTTTTATAGTAATTAAATTTATTTAAGTACGGCTTGATAACTGCATGATTATTAATGCCATTGCAAAAGGTGATGGTTTCCATTATCCACTGGGGTACCACTTTACCATCATCGCGTAAGAACGGTTACGCCATGATGTTGACCTTTTCCCAAAAATAACAACGTTTGCGAAATTACAAGTGCAGATTCTTAGTAAGTGACCTCAAAAAACCGTAAAGCGCATACGTTTGAATTGATTGAGTAACGTTTTCTAAATGTGATCAGCTTTCTTGCATTTCACTCAACGGTGCACCGTAGAGTTCTGCCTTAGGGCGCTCGAGGGCAATTCAGTTGTTATCATTGTGGGGTGAATTCATGCATGATTTGTACGTTAATGCTGAAGATAATAATGGGAAGGAGGGAATGCACATAATGTAAACATCTCTCTCCCTCTCGTGTTTTCTCTTCTCATCCCCTTGTCGTGAGGGTTTAGGGTTTTTGTGTTCCTTCGCCCTCTTTCCTAAAACCTCTACCACCGCCTTCCAATCCATTTTCCTTCCTTCTCACACCCAACTTCCGGCTTTGTGAGCTCACTCCAGCGCTCACCCCTCTATCCCAACACTAAGATTTTTCCGTCCCAAAGGTAGGTTCCGAAAAATTATTTATTTTAACGTTCCCTTGCTTCGTTTTACTGCCCGCTTGCTCTCAATACCCCTCTTGTAAGTAATTCTTCTTTTGGTTTTAGTGACTACCCTTCTTTCATCCTCCGCCTTTGCCTGCTCTCCAGAGTACATTGGTTTCTCTCTTTTACTATGCAGTAAAATAATTTGTATGGCTCCCGCAGTGACATTGGCCTTACCAAGTGACATCATCATCGAATGTTTCCAATACAAGTATATTTTTTCGCATTTTAAAATGAAAAAGAGGTGCTACTTCGTATTAGTCTCGCTGTACCTTGAATACGCAGCGAGAAAATGGAATCCGACGCAGAAAGAATTAAACCGTAAACTTAATATAATTCAAAGGAAATCTGCTCGATTCGTTAAGAAGTTACGTGATCGAACAAAGAACGTTGCTTAGCTGTTGCACAAATTAGGCTCTACGCATAGTGACTCTAAGGCTGATTGCTAATCAAGAACCGATATCTGCCAGCACGACACAGATTCATTATTAGTGCAGGCCTTAGAGAAACGATGGCATAAGTTACAAATTGTACCGAACAGATAGGTACAGGAATTGCTTTATCCCCCAAGTAACGACGGCTTAAATAAATGATAGGTGGGACTCTATGACCACTAGAACGGAACCTTTACTTTGCTAACCGCTGGTGTCATAGCAGTCCCCGCCAAATGCCTTTTGATCCGGTGTGCGGACTTAGTATGTAGATGCAGATGCTACTTGTTAGGACGAGCGGGCATCCACGGAGTTGCTGATTTTTAAGTTATCAATTTCGTTTCGTAATATTTACAAACTCATCTGTTGTCAAATTTGATTTTTCCCGATTGAAATCCTTCCGCTCTGTCAACAAACGAATTTCTTTTATTGTTTGCGTTTATTTTTTTTAAATCACACTTGTTCCATTTACTTGATACCGGATTCCCTGAAATGCACGAATGTTCATTTATATTTTCCATTATAACTGAATTTAGTCTTCCTTAATCGGCATTTTATGCATGATCAATATGTAATTCTCAGTGTTTAATTCACCCTTAAGGCGAAGAGTATGGTTTCCGTAAGGGGTATTAATTTCCATTACTTCTAATTTGAGTCGATATTTTCATGAATTAGTTTTGAGACTCCTTCTTCGGGCATAGCTAAACCTAAATCAACATTGCCGAGAACGCAAGCTTTGACTGGCATGAGGCTACGACACTGGAGTAATATTATGAAAATTGGTATTGAAAAACTACCCTAAAAAGAAATAAAAAAGTTTATCTTCTAACTTTGTTATATTATTTTAATGTCGTACACATTGATATTTTAACTGATATTGGAAAAACTCTTTGATTTATTATAACTTAGCTCTTCCGTTTTTGTTTTCTTTTTCTGATAACTCTTCTTCGTCCTCATCTCGTTATTTCAGGAATAATGGGTCACCGAAAACGCACATTCGCAAACGAACGCTAGGCTTCTTCCCTTTAGTCCTCATTGAGCTTCTTAAATTACTACCCTTCTGAGCGTATTTATTGACGATTCACTCGCTCTATTTAAATGGTAGGAAACCCATTACCTGTCTACTCCACTTTTCATTTTGTGCTCCAATTGTTATTTTCTCTAGATTCCTTAGCAAATGAGGGCCCCAAAAACTTGTGCTTTAATAAAACTCTCCCAAACCTCGCAGCCTTTGTTGTGCCTAATACCGCATTCTTTTGATGAAATGCCTTTATGTCTTTGTAACTCTGCCACAATGTCGTGCAGTGCGTACAAGGAATGTTATTATGCCCTAATCAGACGACCGACTCGGTATCTTTTGCTCTTATGTCATGGCCTTTGAATTATTTACGGTTCTATCCAATTCTTTGTTTTGTTCTCTTTCTCTTCCCTTTCATTACTCGTCTTCCTCATACGGTCTTCTATTATGATCCACCCCCATACACGCAACACGGTTCATCCAGAGTGAAAAAACCCACCCCTGCAGCAACTCATGTTAGCCATATGCTTTGAAAACCCCTCCTGCCCATATTCTCCGTTCGCTTAAGCCAATTCAGTGATGAGAACGAGGCTGTTAATATAATGAGCCACTGGGGTAAAAGGAAGGAAATGGAGCATCGGAGATTCGTGAAATATAGAATCTCTTTCTTTACCGCCCAAGCAAATCACATACGAATCTAAAAGTATATATCATAGGCAAATATTTTTCTCATGGGAATTCGTGGCATTGGTGTTTTACACATTCTAGGATGAAATGAGTGTAGTAATATAAAATAAAATATATAATGTGAAAATGTGATGTATAAAATAATTAATTCTCAGTTGAATGCATAGATATGCCATTTAATGTTAAAAAGTGTCGATAGCGTAGACGACGCGGCTGGGGCGAGTGCAGCGCATATGGCGGAGGTTTGCCGTAAACTAGCACCCTCCCCTCCAGTCCCCATTCCCCTTTTATTCCTGCTTTGCGTGTTGCATGCCGTAGGGATACCATGCGGGATATCAGTAAATTAAAATCACCAAATGTGCAAAGCAAATGCTCATTTATTTTAACAAAATTAACAGAAAAAAGTCACTCAGCGGTCAAGTACAATGATTTGAATTAGTAAATAAATAAACACTAAACATAGGATGGCTAAAGCCTGACTAGCATATCTCCATGCCTCAGTTGTGGACGCTAAGTCCTCGCACCCACACACACAGCGAACTATAATTCCTCAGTGTTATCACGAATTGCGGGATAGGAACACCACAAAGAAAATTATTTTACCAGTGGCCACTTCACTGCACTGAATATGAGTTTATTGATTGTTGAAACACACAAATTCGTAAGCAAAATCAAGATAACTATACAGGTATTAATGAGCTGAATATACGTGACTACTTTAGATGATCACTTTTTCGAAAATATAACGTTGTCAACCACTTCACATACCATACGCAGGCTTTAAAACTTGGTGCAGAGAGAATTAAACCAAAATAGAATCAACAATTATATACTTAAACAACGCCTAAAGACGTACATCGCGAGAGCACAAGATCTGACCAGTTCACAGTTAGTAGATGTTTTCATTGGCCGATTGCAAAACTCCAAATGGGTGAGACAGAGGAAGCACACATATTTCATATTTCCTATTTATTATTAAAGATACCAACTGAGTGAAATTATACAAGTTATGAAATAATTTTTAACGCAATAACTTTTAGTAATCAAAACTATCTTTCGAAACTAATGCGTTAGTTCAGGCGCACACTCGCCAAGCGCTGGTGTCGCACGCTGTCAACAGTTCGCCCGGCCAGTACTTCCACTGTGGTTGGATGTCCCTAGCACAGTATCTGAGTTAAATGAAATATTTTGGCGCGGAAAATATCATACTGGGGAGAAAGTATAATTTTCGTCAGTCACTCTAGGAAGCCCCTAACTGTAAATGAGAATCCACTTTAAAATGTTTATTGTCCAGCGCTTGATAAACTATGCTTACAAGAGTTGAAAATTGTGAAACGTGATTGCTATCATTGTAGAAATCAATTTTAATTTCAAGCGATTAAAAATACAAAAAATGCATTTGATTTGATCTCGTTGACGGGAGAAAAAATCCTGTAGATGCATGAAACACAAACATTCGAAAATTATTTTCTTCCGATTACGAGATCAATGTTGCTTTGTGTGATGCATTAACAAAACAATTGAACAGATCCTCGCAAAATGAAAGAAATCCTTAATTTCCATTTAAATCTCCTTTCCACCGAGAGACAACCCCGGGCACACCGCACAGTCTATAATGTATGGGCGAGCAATGCCTTCGTCACTAAAAGTGGAATGGACTGATTATGGTTGACGAGGGAGAGAGCCATTACGGGATTTTAAGGAAGAAAAGAAAGTCTTACGATTCGGAGGGTTTTTTTTATTTAAGGGACCTAGTAGTAGGTTAGAAAAATCCACTTTTACAACAGATCCGCGAGAAAAAATATTTTCCTCCAGCGTCAGAAGCCTCAGATGGAACGGAATTATTATCCAAATCTTAATTATCCGAGGCGCAAATCCATCCATCCCCAAAGCCTTAATTATCATTTTGCATTAACACGGAACCTTTATCAAATCTCCGGCCCGCTCCACGGATTTCATTTTCCCCATACCTCACCCTACCCATTTGGTTGGCTGAGGCATCGCTAAAGGAAGAAAAGAGTATTTCAACCCTTTTCTTACTACCCATTCCACCTCCCCGACTGCACTATCAGCTCTTACTATATATTTTCTCCGCCCTCCTTTTCTCGTTGCCTCTAATGTAAAAATGTATCGGCCCTTTAACCCCGCTGTAGTGACGTAAACGACTTCGGTGTCTTCCTGGCCACCTTTCTTGGATTTCGGGAAATTTTTCATAGTTATTTCTTTCAATTCTGCTTTTTAAAGGTTTTTAAATCGACCAAGAGATAAGCATCGAAAATTATAATTCGCCCATGCATACTTAAGCAATGATCTTTCTACTGTGGTGCTTAAAAATAACGACCCAGTCTACTGGACCCTTAGATATTTCTCACTTGAAACCATTACCCGTTTAAAAAAAACTAAAGAGGGACCAATCGGAAAATCCAAGTAAAATACTTTGTTGGTTATGAGTTAAACATTAGCTGAATGTAGTAGGCAAGTTAAAAATAAAATTACACCCTTTTGTAATGCCGATGTTTACCTGAATGTCTCACTAGAAATATCGCAGTTAATATAAGTGAATATGGTTACTTCGGTCTCCTGAACCAATATAAAGTATGCGTTATTTTACCAAAGAAATAACAATCCCCTTAGTTGGTTTTAATTAAAATGGTGTCAAACGGTATTCAATTTACAGATTTAAATTATATATTCAGCTTATTTTTTACCACAAAAGTAGAGCAATTTAAATTTTAATTAAACTGAAAATCTTGGGTTCTTGTCGCAAAACGTATTAGTGACGAGTTTAATTTTACCGAATTGTTAAATAACAGCCTAATTGAGGCTTTGGAGAACCATAAACTATTCACTTGTGAATAATATACCAAAGGTTATTCATCTTTAAGCCTTCATATATGGCATAAATAAAAGACACCAGTTAAAGACACGGTCTGGATAAATTAAGACACGATCTGTGTAACCAAAAGTGGCTCTATGAGTGCGCTTGCTTACTCGAAGTAAAATTATAGATCATAAAGAAGCTTGAAATAGGAAATTACTAACAATATTTGCGTTCAAATTTAATGAGTATCTCTTTATTTATCGGAATTTAGGCTTATAGCAATATAGGCTTAATCAGGCATTCTGGAAAGGTATCCATTGAGTATCGTTAATTTTTTTCGTTTTTGCCTTTATAATCTTATAATAAATTTTAATAGGAACTGTGCTTTATAAAAGTGCGTTGAGGAATACTGCGTTATAAAATAATTTACGAAATTGTTTTTATGCTGTATTTTTGTGAAATTTTGGGAGAAAGAATCTGATTTTTACAGAAATGGTGCTTTACCTTTCCTATTTCAGTTGAAGATGGGCCGCTTTAAGTTGACTGGAGCTCCTCCAAAGACCTACCAATTTTTGAAGAAATGGAGTCAGATTACTTGGGAGCAATGCATGATGCCCTCAAGCATATGGATGTACGAGAGGTGAGCTTATAGTAATAAATAATGATTGATTGAGTGATGATTTTCCTTCAAATTATTTTCCTTTGCAAGTAACTGGGGTCAGCTGATGCCATACTCAGCTATGTGGAGACTCAATTAGTGTGTACTCCTCTTGCAATCTTCTGATCAAGCGCACAAATGTTTCACCTGTTATCCCTAAAATCATTCTTGTGGACCAATTTTAATTCGGTTGCGCGTTTAAGTCATCACGCAAATCGTTAATTTTCAACGGTACGAATTGAAAACTGTAATGCAGCATCTTTGGTTCTTGTCCGTGAATCATGAACAGTTCATTCCTGAACGGCACAGCTCTCTTGGACTGGATTCTGGACTTCTACATTAATCTGGCATGAAGCGAGTATGCTTTGACAGGATTGGTTGATGGCGTAGGGCACGAGGGGCAGGAAAAGGCGCCGCGGCTAAGGGCCGGGAGAGATGAAGGTGAACTTCGTGGCAGCGGGTAAAGGAGTGCTTGCGGGTTCTTAGAACATAATTAAAGTATTTTCCCGAAATAAGAACTCCAAAACTCAAATTGACGTAAAAATATGACAGCTTTGTCCGCTATATTGTTGTCATAGCCAGAATAAATGATCTTTTTTTTTTCAAACAAAATCCTGTGAGTAGTAGCAGTGTAAAAATGTGTGTACATAAAATATGGAGGAGAAAAGTCAAGCGGCACAAGAGAAAGTTTTTGTTCTGAATAGAGCTAATTATACAAAGTGATAGGAGAAACACACATAAACCCAATTAATTTTGCGGAATGTCAGGCAAGGACAGTAATCTCACTTGAGTCAAAGAGTGCTAGAAACGAAATTTCTTACACTCTTGACTCAATGGAGATTTAAAAAAAACACCAAGAATAGATTCCCGGGTGACGTCAACATGTACTTATGAGGTCGAAGCAGTGTCTTGACTTGCATAGAATACATTTAAACTTTAAATACAATGTGTGCAAACTAACCTATTCATTGTGTTTTAAAATACATAAATGTTATATTATTTAAAAGTATGGAAGTAATTTTGGATGTTTCAAAATTCTTATGCATTGCAGTAATCACGTAAGATTAATGAAAAATGAAAAAGCAGGAGCAATTTCCACAATTTTACATTTATTAATACTACCGGTTTCGCTTTTCAGCATCATCAGGCCCTGCATCACCTGATGATGCTGAAAAGTGAAACCGGTATATTAATAAATGTAAAATTGTGTAAATTGCTCCTGCTTTTTCATTTTTCATTAATCTTACGTGATTACTGCAATGCATAAGAATTTTGAAACATCCAAAATTACTTCCATACTTTTAAATAATATAACATTTATGTATTTTAAAACACAATGAATAGGTTAGTTTGCACCTCTATGCGGTGTGAGGGGGGAAGAGTTATGGAGGGCATGCACAGACAGAGTCTGCATGAGGGAAAGTGGCAACTCTACACTCACACTATTACGTCAACTTTACCTCCCATAACTCCAAGGAAGGGGGACTTATGGAAGGGGACGGGTTGGGCTCCCTCTGCCCCTTTTCTTCATCTCTCCACCTCTCTGTATCTTCCCCTATATGCTCGCATCCAAGCGCGCGTTCACTCTCCCGCTCCTCCACGTTTTCCGTTTCCCTCGTCACTGGCTCTCTGCTAAGACGGCGGAGAGGGTGAGAGAGAGACAGCCGAGTGCTCCTCGGACGGCGCGAGGTGAAGAGATAAGGGTTAGACGCCGTGGGTGGCATATCCCTCTTCCCCTGTTCAAGAGATTCCTCATCCCAGAAAAGCAGAAATCCACCCCGTTTTGTGCTTTTACCCTCCCTTCCCTTTCTCTCTCTCTCTCCCTCTACAGCTCCCTCTCTCAGAAGTACGTACAATGTCTTCGCATTTGTCAGAGGCATTCGCGGTTCATTCATGCGCAATTACGCTTGCACAAAGCCCTGATGGTATTCATAATTTAGTGAGAGTATCACAATGCTTCTTTTGTGCCCCCACATTCTCCCCTCATCCAAGATTGTTAATTGCTACTTGTCCCAAGGAGGATAAAATGCCTTCATTGCCGAGGAAATATGTGTTATGCGAATTCTGATTTTGGAAAGATCCACTTACTATCGTAGAGTAGTACGGTTAGTACGACTCTCCAGAGTTTGCAGGGTTACAAATGTATGTACAGTAAATGTGAATTGTAAGTATGCTTTGAGTGAGTGTAGTACTAAGTGAAAAATTTCTCAGAGAAACAGGGAAAAATGATTCCGTTATAATATATTTGAAAATGTATTACTCGACTTCGCTGCGGATTTTATACCGTTTGGCAGTGAAATGGATTTTCTTATGCAGTTCCATTGGCAAGCACACCTGGAGAAGATTCGCATGATCCTGGTTTTAGGCAGTCAAGGCAAGCGTGTTGAGTAAAAAGGCGAATCTGAGTCTAAAATAGTTCGCGGAAGAGAGAAAGCAATAACAATTTTGCCTCAAATTTCCTAAATGTTCCTTGGTTATCAGTTAAATAAATACTAAGTTATGATCCCATAAGTTTTAGTAAAATATTCCGGTATTTGGCTCTCTATTTACTGAAAAATTGTTTATGGCTAGGGTACCAAGCAGCTCTTCTTATTTAATATTTATCTTACTGTAAAATGGGAACGCATAATAGGCTAATATCTAATGCCGAATTTTCTTTCTCTTTATTTTCCCTTGGTTGTGAGGATATATATTAAGGCCTTTACCCTTTCCGAGAGAATATCTTTTTTCTAACAGCGCGAAGGACCACGAATTCCAATGGAATCGATTGCGGAAGGAGAACTAAGAAACGAATAAGGCGAGATAAATGCATTCCCTCCGAACGTTGTGTGTGTCTATTATTCAAGAAAATATCCATTTGATATTGTCTCGAATAATTTTATTTTCATGAAGATTGCGTCAAGTTTGCATAATTTTACCATTCGAACGGTCGCTTCCTCAGTTAGCGCTTCGTACATGCCTAGATAGTTCCTCGCAGCGTGAGCATAAACTTCTTTGGCTCCTCGAGGCCGCCTATGGTTAGGGGTAATAGCTTCCTAGTGCCGTCAAGAACCGGCCCCTCATGAACTCACTTCTGCATCTTCCTTTTTTCCTCCTCGGCCTTCCACAAACAGCTTCCACTCCTTGCATCGCTTCCTGCCCAGAGCATCGGGTTTGCGCTCGCGGGTAATGGTCCGCCGTGCTCTGGGTCAAGGAAAGATTAGTTTACACCGACGTTGTACGTTACCACGCTGCTGCGGGACTCTCCCCACCGCTTCGCTAACATTTTATCACCCGGTTTCACAGCTTCCTCGCGTATGGTCTATAGTCTCTACGAAAGAATCGTGATGTGGTGTTATCATCACGTGATAACTGTCTTGGAAAGACTTGTAGTGGATTTTGGAAAAATGGGACTTCCCTAACTTAATAGTTTGCACGCTACCTTTTCGTACGTTTTTTCCTTGAATGGATGTAGTTTTTTTACTTTTCTTTGCCTTACAAAATTTCCCCATAGGCGCTTATTTGGGTCACGATCGTAGATACTTTTGTGAGTTTTTATTTCATTTAAACCGAAATGTCACGAATGTATTATCTTAGTTATAATCTATGATATTTTCAGGTTTTGTTGAATTTTTTCCAAGGAATATCATGGCTTAAATTACGAATATCACCAATAGGCACTTTTGCATCTTTTCTCAGCGGTTGTTTTTCTTTTCAATCTGCTTGTAATTAAATTTATTTCTCCCATTCTTTTTACTGTCGTCCTATTGATCAATTTCTTTATATTTCCTCCTCCAACTAGTACGCATTTCAAAGCGTACATCATGCCAAGTGATTTGTAGCTGTTCAATTTCCAACCCCTCTTGACGGCTAAGGCAGGCATTTTCCTTTTAAATTACGTTTAATTTAACATGTAACACGTATATGTGACCAGCACAGAAACCTCTTTTCCTTCACATCTAGACGAGGAATTTTCCACTAGGAAATTATCCATGCAACGATTGACTCGGATGCGAATGTTATAAAATTCTCGACGTTTTATTTATGTTGACTTCGTTATGTTGGCTTTATAATTCCTGCTTCCTTTATTTAACAGGCGTTTCGACGGTAGCTTCAACCAGGGCATCAGAAATTACTCACCGAAAGGCAGAGAGCAATGTGCGAACTCAAACAAGCTACCAAAATTCGGCCTGTTACTGCGGAAGTGAGCGTGCCGAGTTCGCCCCGCGGCTCTGCCGAAATGAGTCTTCGCTAATACCTTTTAAGGTCGAAAAGGTTTTCCTCTCGTGCATCACCCTTTGAAAACTGCAAGCAAGAGCGCGCTCGCGTTAGATAATTTCAGTCCACTCCTTCCACGGAATCTCCCATTTACCTACTGTAATACTCCCTCATTCCAACGTCCCGTCACCATACAATGATACCAACACCACCGCTAACCCTTTTTCCTACCCCACCCATCCACCCAGCCCCCGACTCGACAGAGCCATTGTTAATATCCTTGTTTTCTCCTTTGAGTTATTCAAGGGCTCGGTCCTTTTCTCTGGGCACGACGACGACTAAAAACGTCCTTCCCTTTGCTGCTTCGCTTGAAGTCTTTGCCGTAGTTCCCGGTTGTTTTTGTCCTCATTATATATACACGCTCCCCTGTCCTCCTAATTCTTCGCCTCCGTTTGCTACTACCCCCGTGCTCAGACTCGTCTCCCTGCGTTTCTTACGTCGCTGCTATCCTCCTTTCATTTGTCTCTTTAAAGCTTTCACCTATCTCGTCTTCCTCCTTTTTTTCCTCTCCCTTAATATGTCTCCATGACTCCCTTTCCTCTCTCCTTGACTCTCAAAAGGACTTATGAGAACTAAAATAAGACGCTGGTTCTGACTCTGAAGAATTATCTTCAAACAAAAAACGAAATTATTCCCAAAAATTCTGACTTAACGTGGGCGAGAGGAACCCATGGAAAAGTAAGAGAGTATCCTAAAATTGTTTTATAAAACTTGGGGTAAATATTTCCAGTGAGTTCACAACGAGTGGAAAAATAAGAGAATAGGATATTGAGAGGTTTTCATTTCTTGAGTTATGTTGCTGCCCATCTATGGTAGATATTATGGCGACGCATGAAATATTTTCCATTGGGCAGAGTTATCAATCTCTTTGTTCATGAAATATTTTATCCCAAGTGATACCTTTGGGCACCCCGAACTAAATAATTATGTGTAAGGTAACCCAGGAAAAGTAAATGGCCCCCATGCCGTGAATGTCTGACATTCACATTCTGTGGCTGTCTGGGATGAGCTCTACCCTCACCTATCCAAACCAGCCTTCGGATTTAATCACTGAATGTGAGCTCATGGATTTAGAATTTTGGCCGTTTTCGATTTATTCTTGAACCCATTATGGTTAGTATATAATCTTCTCATTTGGTCTTGTATATTCACCGTGGCGATTCCAAAGACAGTGCTCTGAAGATTTAATGGCTAGGCATTTCACACTAACATGAGAGGACTTCATTTTATGGCATACCGAATAGTATTCACGGGGTGCCTGCCTATTAGTTAACTATCCACATTCTATATTCTGAGAACTCATCTGAGACGGTTGACAATCTCTGCATACGAAAGATGCCGTCTATTGACATTCGTACGCACGGAATAGAAAATGTATTGAAATCGCTCAGTCCAAATATATCACCTGGTCCAGACGAAATCCCTTCTCCTGTATATAGAGAACTAGCCTCAGAAATTGCCCCCTGCTTGCAGTTAATATTCAGTAAATCCATCAAGCAACACCTAGTACCTAATGACTGGAAAATCGCTAATGTAACGCCAATATTAAAAAATGGAGACAGGGAACAGCCATCTAATTACATACCGATGTCTTTAACGTCCATCTCATGCAAATTCCTTGAACACATCGTAGTCAGCTCGGTAATGAAGCACCTAGACGCGCAAAACTTGTTAATGAGAACTCAACATTGATACAGAAAAGTAGATCATGCGAAACCCAAACGCTTTTCGCCCACGATATTTTAGTCTCCGGAGAAGAAAATATTCCGTCAGACGCGATTTTTCTTGATTTCAAAAAAGCATTTGATAAAGTACCCCACGGAAAGTTAATAATAAAAGTGAAATCTTATGGTCTAGATCAGGGGTCTCCAAAATACGGCCCATGGGCCGGATCCGGCCCGCGAAGGGCTTTCATCCGGCCCGCGCACTCGTTTCAAGCATCGCGCGATTCTCGCTCGTTTAACTCTGTGAGACGCCGCTAGGAGCATTTGCAGCGCTGTTTTACACGCCAAAGTCGCCTTCAACTGTTCGTAAATAAGAAATACGCCACCGGATACTTCAGTAGACGTTGGTATCGAATACTTCAGTCATCGGCAATTTTGCTATCCGGCCCGCGGGGCGATTTGGAACTTGGAATGTGGCCCTCGTGGCCTAGTAAATTGGAGACCCCTGGTCATGAAGATATCATTTCCTAGATAAGAGAACTTTTAAGCAACCGCGTCCAAAGAGTGGTATTAGACGGTGCAGTCTCCAAAGAGGTTAGAGTCACTTCTAGCGTACCTCAGGGTAGTGTCATAGGCCCACTCCTATTCCTTCTTTATATAAACAACATTGGCGATGTAATACGCAGTAAGTTTCGATTATTTGCAAACGACGCTGTATTTTACAAAGAAATTCGTTCCAGCAAGGATAGAGATGAACTAACGAATGACCTTGCTGATGCAAGCGTGGTGCGATGTATGGCAGTTAGAATTAAATTTGAAAAAATGCGTAGTAATGAATTTCTGGAAGAAGAATATCTCCCTGCAACGTAGCTATATCATTCGGGGCACCCAATTAAAGGCATTTGAATCCGAGAAATACCTAGGAGTTAGACTCAATAATGATCTTTCGTGGAATAAACGTATTTGGGAAATAATCGGTCAAGCTAATCGTAAAATGGGATTTGTTAAAAGAATATTAGGAAATTGCGACGACAAAGTGAGAGAAATTAGTAACTTTTCCCTCATTAGACCCCATTTAGAATACGCTGCCAGTGTTTGCACGGAAAAAAAGTTTGTTGCACCAGCTTACGGATAACATTGCAATTTAAAGCAGGAACAAACAGAAAAATGAACGTAAACAAAATTGAAACGTTATCGCCATCACAAATAATGAAAACAAAATCATTTCTACCAACCTATCTTTTATGTAAGGCCTGTTTAAGAATCTTTCAACCGCAAATGTGTATTGGGGTATTGGTATAAACATAAGAGGAACGACAGACCGTTCGATAGATTACGAAACACTTGATAAATTCTATCAAACCAAATTTGCATAGCAATGTAGAGTTTGATAATTCTTACCAAACAAGCAATCACCTTCGTAAAATTAATCATAACTTCGATAAAAGTTACCAAACTCAGAATCGTATTATAATAATTCGGTTATTTTTACGAAACTCTTCCGTGCAATTGACCAAATTATGTAATACCAAAAAAGAGATTTGCTGGCAACGCTTCTGCTGTATACTTTTTCCGCCGGTCGTCGATCATAACTTCCGAGCTCATCCGGGAAGGACGGCGTGTTTCCTTAGAGGGGGAACGGTTTGATGTAGTCGCAAAAGCGCCCATCTTTAAGTCGACCACCTGCACCTATAATTGGGGCTTAAACTTCCTCTTCGATGGAAAACCTCGGTCACCCATAGCTGTGATTCAACCTGAAGTATGCTGTGGATGGTGAGGGTTAGCCTCAGGCATGCGAATAACGCGAATTCTGGGTATATCTGTATTATACCCTGCGAGCCACCTCTAGGGTCAGGGGGTGACCAATTACCAGCTTGCAGCGTGCGGTAAGTTCTCTGCATGCACACTTCATCATCATAAAAATATGCTAATGTAAAAAATAGAAGTTACACATGCAGGTGGTGTGAGCTCCCTCCAGTGGCGTAGCCAGGAATTTCGTTCAGGGGCGGTCGAAAACGAGGGGGAAAAATTTTTGATAAACAAGGTACTTTTGTAAGCAGGGGGTTTTTAACTCATTTTAACACTTTTCATAATCGAAAAAACTTAATGTTTTAAAGAAATCTTTTGTAAATTCATAATTTTTCATTATTTGGTTTTCTTTTTGTGATGCAAAGTAAGTGTGCTTTTATATTTCAGGGGGGTCCGGACCCCCTCGACCACCCCTCTCGCTACGTCACTGGCTCCCACCAACGGTTACGGTTAGGGTTTGTAATAAATGTAAGTTTATCCCTGCAAGGTGGAAGGTACACTTTCTTTCCCTAGACCACCTCGCTCTTTCAGGGTTTGTTTAGGCGTGTCAGAAAGCCTCCCGCAGAGTTTGAATCCGGGGTTCTTTGGTCAGCAGCTAAATGCTCTACCCACATGTTTCTTCTCTTATTCAGTGTTTCGTCACGCGTCCTGGTTTGTAGACGTAAGGGCAGCTCTGATATCGGGCCAAGTTTCAGGAATGCCCAATGTTACACTAAAAGTGTATTTAGGACGGTACTTAGCTTTGTCTTTTTTCGTTGACCATGCCTGAGAATATTTGCGACCAACATTTCCTGTACCATAATAATTGGAATAAACTTGTTTTTATATGACCTTTTAAGTATTTTATCTTATGAAGTGGAGGTGAGGTAATTCTTAGAAAGTCGGACACATGTTATTGGATCTCAGCTGTTTCCGTCTGCGCATTTATTTCGAATTTTTGTTCTCCAGCGCACGTCCCCCATTGTAGAGAAGCACTTCATTTCAGGTTACGTTCTGTGCTATCAATCATACGGCATACTCCTTATTATTGACGAGGAATTACTCTGTTTAATGCATGGGTCACTAATGGATTTCATGATAGGTATTTGCTCGTGCGCTGCTTCCTAGGTTTTTGCTGGTAGATGATGAACAGAGGTTTTATGCGGAGTTGCAACCTAAGTGTCTTATTTATTGACTAAATATTGGCTAATATAAAATGTATTACCCTATCCATTGCCTCAATTTTTAAACCAATCGATAAAATTTGCCTTAATTTAATTGTCTTCCTAACGGACACAACACATAACGTGGTGGAAGGCCTTGACCAACATCTTGACCCCGATGCGATAAGCCCAGGTACCCCCGTTCCAGCTTCGGCGATCATTATCGGCGTTTCAGCTCCATCATATAGTCAACGAGGCATGAAAAGCCGCTCATGATTCCGTGATTAATACGATTCTCAAGAAAACTTGTGGTGTTGGATCTAGTTGCCTGGGCTATGGTACTGAATAATGTTGGAAAGCGCGCAACATAGTTTGGGACTCATGGGTTTACTATAGCCGCCGTTTTTTTTCTTGCGTAGTTCACAAAGAGAATCAAATACACGTGGTTACCCGGTTGTAGCTTGGGAGTCCTGCTAAAACACCTATCAAATTGTTATTTTTTGCGTTAACTATGAATTTGAATTGCTTGATGCAATTGAAATAGCTCATCGTGGAAAATCGGGAACGCAAAGTGAAATATTAAACATTTTTCAATTTTTTGCCATTTTGGGTACCCGACTGAACGCACATGTGTGTAAAAAGAAACAATACGAGGGCAGACTAAAAAATAAAAATTCTGCCCGCGTTATTTTGTAGTTTGGGATTTTCCCACTACATCGGTGTTAATTCACCTTTTCTGAGTCAGTGCGCGAAATGGCGTGGCTTTAGAAGGTCATAGCCAGCCCCTGTGACAGTTTTCGTTGGAAGAGTTTTTCGACCTCTTCTATTTAAAAAAAATGGCTGATATTCGAGAGAAGCGTGCATCGTTGTAATTTTTTTTTTTCACGGTAAAAGTGCGACGGACGCGATTGATATGTTGTTTACAGATTCAAAAGGACATGCCTCTAAATGAACTCAAGTGTACGAGTTATTTTCGCGATTCCAACGCGACAACATGTTGATCGAAATAATTCAAAAACCCAGACCGGCCTTTCACGTCCAGAACTGATGAAAACGTGGAAAAAATTCGTACCCTAAGGGTTTTAAAAAAAATTCCGTAGGACTCAAGCTTGAGTACTAGGATAAGAGGCGTACTATTGATGAAGTCGCTGAGTAATCTGGTCTTTCGTGGAGTTCTGTGTAGCACTTTTTAGCTTAAGAGTTGCGAATGAGACGAATCTCAATAAAATTCATCCTCCGTTTGTTGACTCCTGGTCAAACCGCTTTTGGCAAAAAAATACCACATGGCTCCACTTCCTCACCCACCCTGCTCACCAGATCTTGTGCCTTGATATTCATTTTTGTTACCCCGTATGAAAATGGTAAATGAAAGGGAAATATTTTGATGACATGCCGATGGTGAATATGGAACCGAAGGCGGCGTTGCAAGGTATCGGAAAGAACGAGTGCCAAAGGTGATTCGAGCAGTGGAAAAAACGTATGAACCAATTTATCGGTGCTAATGAAGAGTACTTCGAAGGTGACTAGCATACGTAACACGAAAAAATAAAATATGAATTTTTTATAAATTTTGTCCGGTTATGTTTTGGTTCCCCTCTCGTAAGAGCGCTAATAATGGTTCGTTTTTCTCTCAGGTCAAAAATCTTTTCATGCCGTACTTGAACGCTCCATTAATGACGCGTAATGAGCTTCAAGTAGTGAAGTGCGAAGCAAATGGCAATATGCGATAAAGTTGATCCATGCTGATTGCAAGAATGGCGTGCTTCAAATATATCTCTTCTTGACGGGGTGACATAGTTAAGCTTCTCTCTTCCTCCTACGCGCTGTCGTTGCTTCACGATACCACGTTTCATAGCGGGCCCCAACGTCGACCTTTTCCCTACCCACACGGCCTCCCATGTATTGCAGTCCTCCTTATGCTTCCCTTGCCAATCGGCCCCGTCCAGTCTCCGCTTCCCTCGGCTAAGTGGATTAAATTTTCATGGCGCGACACTCTCAATTAAACGTTTCTTGTTCGTGTTGTACTGTCTTGTCCTGGTGCGAGTTTATGTATTTTACTCACGCAAGGATATCTCTCTGGCTTCCGTTCCTGCTTGTCGCCGTGCCGGTTACGCAAGCTCTCTTTCTTAACTAGGTATGTGGAAAAGAGCCCCGCGTCGGTTTTTGCTGAGTGCAAACTTGGATCACGCTCGAATTTCGGGGAAGACAACGTGGATGGTGACGCGGAAAATATTTCTGTGGATCGTCCATTTGTTAATGAAATCACGAATTTTTGTCAGTTAAGCGTGTGGAGCTTTTCGTGCATGTCTCGAGTAAATTACAACTGTTCATTTTCAATGCGTTCATTACTTGCGAAAAATAAGGGAAGATCTGTACGGAGCTAAAATGATATTTTTGAAGGCACTTAGATTTAAAGTTATTTTTTTTTATTTTGGCCTACAAAGATCATAAAACCAAAATGATCAAAAATTATTTTGTTAAGGTATTTGAAACGGTAGATTGCAATGGACTTATTAAAAATGGGATTCGGTGCCATTATAAAGTACAAGTCACCTACTTCACTGTATTAATCATTTTCTTTTCTTTCATTTCATTTTTATTATTCAGAAATAAGAATGGAAGAGTAATTATGTGTAAGGTTTTACTAGCTATCCATGAAGTTAATTTAAATATCGAAATATTATGAAATATGGTTTTAAGTGCTGTTATTTACGTAGAAATGAATTTGAAGTTTGATTTAAAGGGCAGGTCAAGCAAAGTTTGTAGTTTTCATTGTGAAATGCCTAATGACTACTAACTATTGGCGCATAACTATTGGAAAAGCTTGTGGAAAAATAAATAAGCTGGTTAAAAATAAATAAAATGGTTAATTAAACCTTAATGCCAATTTAGCCATCAATACTTTCATTAAGTTTTTATGGAATCCTCAGGAGTACTTTATCAAAATTTCACATCAACAATGAAAGATAGGAGATAGATAAATAATGTTTTGTTCAAGTATGTTAAGTTTATGTAAGTATCTAGATTAACTGGGCACGTCGAGGGAACCTAATTCAGACGCAAACACAAGGATTTCATAGACTCTCGCTTTATTCGTTCATACTGTACATGTACAATATGCCGACCAAGACTCCCTCCCGCTCTCGAGCGCACTTCACTCCCGCTGGGCGTCACCAAGTGACTTCGCCGTTGGCCATCGCCTATTCGCCATCTCCTAGTCACCTCATGCTTAGGCGACCTGAGTTCCTCTGCTGATCATGCACTGGTAGGGCTTGGTGGGTTGGCAGGAGAGTGGGGAAAATCTGATAAAAAGGTATGGGACAGGCAAGAAATGGGGTAGGCAGAATGGGAAAGGAGAAGACGAAAGATGCCAAGGCAACGGGTGCACTTACAATTATTTTATTTTTGTTGTGGCTTACGTTTTTATGCATGAGCGATAATATAACCCTTCAATTTTACGTTATGCCCTGACTCATTTATTTCATGAAATAATTATATTATCTTGTAAATATTTGTCGGTAGTTTTAGACTTGTGTCATCTCATCCGCCACTACTTTCATGTAGCTGGGGCTCGTAGTGGCGAGAATAGTTATTTATTTTATTCTCTAACCGCCTTTTAGTGACCATTGCTAGGCCGTACTTTTTTTTAAACTGAGGATCGATGTTAAGTATTTTTAGTATATTAAAACGATCCAGACAATAGCCGTTGCACCATTGAAACTAATATTTCTTTATACCTTTCATGAATCGATAATTTCTCGCGGGTTAATATGAATCTAAGGCAATGCGAATGCTTGTCACTACCCTCAAATATGCTCCGTGATAGAATACGTGTATTATTCTCGTGATATACATCTAAAGGGCGAAAATATGTAACACTATTCACCCTTGGTTTTAGGACATTGGATATGCCTTCTCTTTCTCGTCTCCCCTACCCCCCGCACGTTTTACCCCCTAGGTCGATCTCGGAACAAGAGAAATGAGTGGTAAAACAATAGCGATGAGGACGCCAAGTTGGCTGTGCCGGAGGTTACCTTTGAAAGCGTTAGCTGTGAATGGACCAACTTCCAGAGGGCTTTAGAAGCAGGGGAGAGCAAGCAAACTCGGTGTGGCTGCAGGGATAAGTTGAGGGCGAATGGAGGAGAGTTATACGAGTGCTGGGAGGAGGAGAGGGCTTAGGAGTATTCGAAACCGTCATATCTCTTACCCACCTCTAATCTTTATCCCGAGATCTCTCTTCAGCGATTGTTGCAAGGATTGAAAGAGAATGGTTTCCCGTTAGGTAGATGTTTGTCGGAGGTTAAGTTGTGAAAAGCTGGGTGGATAGCACCTACGCTTTGAGAGATTGTGCTGAGTAATGGATGGTGACCTCTTTGGTTCACGGTCTGACCCCCTGAAACTGGAGTAGTGGGTAAGTCGATCGTATGGAAGAGTTTTGGGGAGGCCTTGTGCGAGTGGAGTCAAAAGTTGGGCCGGCCAGAGTTAGTGGGAATCGTTAAATAAAATTTAGGAGGCATCTTTTGCCTCACAATTGGTAGGTTCATGGGCGAATATTACTCAGTGATGTTTTTGAGCCAGTAAAATATTTGACTTTGTTATTACTCGATTGAAAATGTTTTTAGGGTCCTCGTGTGCATCAATGTTTGTTTTTACAGTTATGGAAGGTCTCAGTTGCTCCTGCGATTTTTATATAATATCTCCCTTTTCAGGGTTTATTTTTGCAGTTTTCTGGTAGTCTACCGATTTCCAATACTGGTATTAGTGACCGGGAACGATTCATTGCATTAAAGCCAAAAAAAAGGAAATATGAATTTCTGAAACGTTGGCCGCACATTTATTTTTATTTGAGAAAAAATGTAGACGTCTTCTCTACAGTGAAAAGTTTACCTATAAAATAAGGATAAAAAGATTTTTTATTATATGTACTATTACTATTGCAATTCCGATTCATTTCGGAGAAATTAATTTTTTACCATTTTGAGGCTTAGTGCAATTTTTACATTTTCTCAGTTGTGCTATGATTCAAAATGGAATTTTTGTTATGATCTTCCTCTCTAGTTTTGATAAAATATGCCATCTTATTCCTATTTATTTAGAGCATATGGATGCTATTTCTTTTATTATTGCAGAATATATGTTGAAAACTGACCTTGATTCTTTAACTTCTCATTCAAATAAGCTTCTACATATTACCCTGTTCTGAATGCGTAGATTTACACGTACTTACGTCTATCCCCGTCTATGCTTAAGAAGACGTGAAACAAAAAATCGTCATTTTCAAAAGATATATTTTAATCCATTGAGAGAGATGGTAGCTTGGTGGATAGAGGGCTTCACCCTTGACCGTCTTGCGTAACACAACCAGGCGAAACCATTGGATATCGCCAACTTACAGGGGAAAAAATTGTGAACATTCACTTAAAGTACGATATTCACGCATGTGGCTGGATCTCATTGTGAATACTGAATCATCGAGTTGAACGTCTTGAGTGAGTGGTTGACCGATCTTTCCACCCACTATGCCTTTGAAATAATTTTTTGCTCACATCACTCAACGCTAGCTCTGGATTCCGTTGATCCTCAATGAAGTTGATGAAGTTTCATATCAGGAAGGAGATATTGCTATTGAGTCATCAAAAAAAAATAGTCTCGGCCTTGTTTTGTGCTGCAGTAAAGTTTCGTAACACTGGGGCAAAAACTAGACTCAAAACGTAAAAGATAAATCATTTTACTTCAAATATTTTACTTCGCACTCTCATCTTCAATATGAGAAAGTTACAGCAATAAACTACTTTCCATCATCTATTGCCCACGTTTTGTTGACCGAGGGTCTCTGCACAAAATAATAAGCCCTTCTCTTGTCACTACGAAAAATATTTTTAACAGGTTGTGTTGCATTATATACATAGATAATTTGTAAATAATACCTAAATGATATAAATAGCATGGAAAATGTGTTTCCATTGTCAAGACATGTGAGTTATTGCTGTAGTGGTATGCTGTTTGTAAACGGGTATCCGAATGGGTACCTCCGTAGAGTGCAGAATTTCACAAGATTTTCCAATCACTGCAAGCATAGATTCTAACTCTCAATATATATGGGGCGATTGACGAATGAATTTGTTTCTGTAGGAAGCATCACAAGGTTATTGACTATGAACACCTATGCGAAATTAAGTCGATGCACCATTTGCCCATAGCATTCAAATTCCCTCTCGTGCATGGCTAATATCTAGTCTACGGCTATGCGACCCGAATCCACGATTACATTTTACATTAGCACATATATCTAAATTTGACTCTGGGATCCCCTGTAATAATTCCAATTTATTGGGTTTGCATTCCTCTACACTCATGAATTCATTGGTAGATAAGGCACCTACTCAGCTTATTCCAGCATGAATCTTATATACAAATAATAATAATTATTTATTCCTTTATAACATAAAAAATACCAAAGCATGGAGGAATTAAAACAAAAAAATAAATAGCTAGACGCCCGCTGAGACTTCTCAGTGTCTCTTTTACGGGCAACGGCTTCATTCATTCCATTTATGAAACTATATACTATCCATTCCTCATTCCAAAATTACTCTACCAATTCCGTGAGCAGAACCTGGGAATGCGAAATTGACCTGCAATGCGACGCACTCCAGGATTTGTCTGTTGTCGGCTTTTGGCTCGATGCACGCATACGCTGCGGATTCATACATTTCGATAATCAGTCCTTCAAGTCAATTTTGCATCATGAAAAACGTTAAACGAATATCGAAACAGAGACTTTTTACGGAGACCTACGGAGATCAATTCTTTTATCAGATTATCGTTTCAAACTTAAGTACATATATGTTATTCTACACATCCTGCATTACTTGTTCAGTATATTTTATCCGAGGTCTTCCTTTATTGCTAGTTTTTTTTCATCTGGTCATTTAATAGGCGGCTTCGGATCTTCGACGATTTTTTCCGGGATGACAGAATAAATATTTATATTATAATTAACTGAAAAAGCCAGTGAGGAGTGCTTTAGATTGTAGCCTTTTACGGCGTGGAAACGTGGAAAATTTCGATGGAGGAGGCTAGAGGCACCGTGATGTGGGCAAGGAAAATAATAGTGAAGGTGAAGTGGACGGAGAGCAAGAGTAACGACGAAACGCTGGGCATTGTGGGTGAAGGGAGGCAGCTTCTGGATATGATGCATAGCAGACAGGAGGTTTGCATGATCAAATACTGAGCGGGGAGGGGACTAAAAACAATTTTAATGGGGAGAACGTTCGTTAAACGAGAAAGAGGAAGGGAGAGAATAGGGTTTATTGAGAGAATAAGAGGGAGTAGGCGTTAATATGAATTGAGGAAAAAAGTACTTTTTCGGAGGCCGAGGTTGATAAGTACCCCATGTAAGCCAACCTTTACCTGTAGAATTGTTTAATAGTGGTGCTTTAATATCAAAGGTTGTTACACTCCCTAATATTGGATAGTATATATCACACTATGCTCTTAAATTCGTGCCCTCATAATTTGCCGTGAATTAAAACTTCGTAAGATTATTTACTACTATAGTTCGAGTTCCGTTGATAATGGAACGCGGGTGCTGAAATCGGTTGGACGAATAAAATACTTCTCTAATAAAGTGATATATTGCAAAGTTCTCAATTCGCAGGCACGCCGTTCGACCAAGTATTGGAGAAATCAAGCTTATAAAATGAGGTTATATATGAATCATACATTTACGCTGAGCAATTTTTGCTGTTCTGGTTACAGCGATTTTATCGCCATGATATTCGATTTTAAAATTTATAACGAAGAGAATGAAACATACAACCATCGGGTAACCAATCAGCCAATCTGAAATTTGGGGTGAACCATCTTTACTTTGTAGATGTTCAACGCTCATTGTTCATTGTTCCCTTTGTTCACAACTCTCATTGTTCCCTTGGGAAAAAAGATCAAAAGTAATAAGGGAAGTAGTAAAGCTCGTCACGATGATTTAAATCTTGGAATTAACGACAGGGGCGCCGGGAATTAAAAGTGACGTGCTTGTGGTAGCAATGCGTGGTAAAAAATTTCATTCGCCTTTACCTCCTCCTTTGTAAAGATTTCAGGCTTCTCTATCTCAAAAACAAGCTAAAGGTATGATATCACCTGGTATATCGTCATGCACTACAGCTGGATTGATCATTATTTTGAGTTGATGAATCATGTTAGCTCTTAATTGTCCAGGTATGCCATCATTTATTTTGCCTTGAGACAGTGTTTATTTATCTTAAATTATTAATTTCTCCTAAAGCGAGGAGAAGAGATGATGTTATTCATGTGGAACTGAGTCCGGCCTTAGTGAACTTAGTAACTTGTTGGTCTAGTGGAAGTAGTCTCAAACTAGGTCATCCGTTGTGGAGGTAAACTCAATACGCGATACTTACCCCGCTGTAATTGCCTCGTTGGCACATTTAATGGCAATTCATTTGGCTAAGCACACAATGCTTGTGATAACTATATAAATATGGGAGACTTCCTGAGAGCGACCTCAATGGCACTAACCGCTCTACTTGTTTCAGATGAAATTTGTGAAGAAATGATTAAAAAATTACACAACTTTCTCTCTCTCTCCATCACTCTTTGATACCGGTTTTACACCAAGGGCCTCCCAAGGCTCTGGAGGTCACCCACACAGGGTGACGGATAACATCATATTGAAACCTCACCAATGTATATGCAGGGCGTTTTCAGAAGAAATCTTCAACACTTCAGGAGGTGGCAGGGAAAGCAATTTTTATCCATAAACATTGGGCCGCAACTCTTTTGTTACTGAGCTATGGCGACATAAAACTTTTTTGGATGTACTTTTCAGTTACCATGAAACCGGTTTTATTGGATATCCAGACTTTTTAACATTTCATTTAATACTCTTAATTTTCAAAGGCATTAAATAATTATGGTGGGACGAAAATGTGCATTTATAATTATTTGAAATTATAATAGTTATCTTTGAGCTTAATGAAGCGAGACCCTTAAGCGAGTATCAAGAACTCGATTTCGCGGTTCTCAATGTCACTAGAGTAAATTTGTGGCTGATAATTTCATGTAGATATAAGTACAGGAATGAATATTCGGAAATGCTACGGAATTTTTGTGGGCAGTACTCACCTGTAAATACAATTGAAATCGAATCTTCATTATAGCTGAGTAATTGTCACCATCCTACTCATATAAAGTAAAGATTAATTAATACACTTATAAGAATAATAGTACACACATTAATAATGACTCATGTTTTAATTTTTTTCATAAATGTCTGTAGTGGGTGAAAATCTATTATGGAGATGTATAATTTTAAATATATAGGATTTATTCGAACCCTAAGCATTTCGTTGGGGACATATTCTGACACCCAAACCCCATCCCCCCTGTTACCTCCTCTCGTTAAGCACTAAGACGTATATGGAAGAACTCTAATATATGTGATGTACGTGACAACGTTGTTGTAAAAACGAAAAGCGTTGTGTTCAAATTAATCCAGTGGAAATATGGCATTTTCTCATTTCTACTAATACGAAACTTCCACCACATCGTGCCGCGAATCATACAAGAAGAAGATGTTGCCGTAATGTGTAGTGGCCATGAGTTTCTGCCCAAAATGCCATGTATCCGCGCCAGCACGCCCCATCTCCTGACTGATTGGCAAGCCTTCCTCACCTTGAAAGGCCGGGAGAGCGGGTTAAATCGTCGGATGGCCTACCGATCCACGCGCGAGCTCCATTCTCAGCGACCGAATCTCTCTGATGCCTACCTACCGCACTCGATATACCTACCTCCCCTCGTCCGCTCTCTCTCTCTCTCTCTCTATCACGTCTACCGAGTCAAATATGCCGTTCGGATGCTGCGTGCTTCCCTCATACCATTCCTAATGCCTTGCTCGTTTTCTATTTGCACTTAGGGGTGAATGGCTAAGAGATAAACCTGGTCAAATATTGAGTTTACGGGGCGATGTGCACACAGGCAGCAGGAATCGAGAGGCAGGAGAGGAGGTCGAGTGTGTTGGGAGCGGTCCCGGAGGAAAGATGGGGATTGGGAGCCATTGATGTTTGGCGTGTGTTCGTCCTCTGAGATCGCACCGGGTTGAAGAGATATCGCGAATTTCGGAAATCGGGAGTAAGTTTTCGGTGAGTGGAAGATTCATCGGGCGTCGTATGATTGGTTTGGACTGAAGATTCCGCTTCGGTTATCGTGTATTTAGGTGTTTTTCGTCTCTTTCAGGGAGGGTAGGTGGTATTTTAAGACGAAATTGTTGTTTTACTTAGAAGGATTTGATTCTTTCCCGGTGAATGGTGGCTGTGAATTTCTCTCGGGCTTTCCATCGGGTTCGGTGCTCCATTTCTGCCGACGTTTCGATGAAACACTTTTTCATCATTCCCAGGGCTGGTCAATCATTAATCAGGGCTGGTTGATCATCAATCATGGCTGGTTGATCATCGATCAGGGCTGGTTGACGACCACCAACGAGTCCTGAGAACGATGAAATCGTAACTCAGAACTGATTGATCATCAGCCAGTACTGAGGACGAGGAAAAAGTATTTCAACGGAAAGTCGGCGGAAATGGAGTGCCTAACTCGTAGGGAAGGCCAAGAGAGAGGCTGTTATAGCCTGTCATATATTGTCACAGCCTGTTATATATTTTTTCCCCCTGTTAATTCTCCAAATTATCACATTCTTCATGATGGCTGGCAATATTAATTGATATCAGAGGTGGGCGAATCCCGCACCGAAAAATAGTTCACACCGACGTCGAATCGACTGAAAATTCAAATGTTAATATCCTAGATTTTACTCTCAACAGTGTATGTTCCGATAATGGTGTTGCATCTCTTGGCCCTTAGAACTCGATTTAATCTTTAGTGGCCATTGGATTCGTTCATTAATTAAATCTCATTTTCTTTTTGGGTGAGATAGAGCTTGAAAAGTAAAGAGATCTGTGTTTTCCCGTCCCTAGACCCGATGTCTACTTCTCGAACTATTCGGAGGGAAAACTGGACTGCCCGCTTTCGGAGCGAAGTTAATGACGTCAACGATTAGCGTTTTGCAGTGTCATCCGTTACTATCACCTTCGTATCAATCTCACGTGGTTCGTCATTTGAAAACATTTGAGAGCGATTCCTACTTCCAATGAGTGGTTATCGCTATGTGAACTATTTATTACCTAAGATCTAAGGACGTCACGAAAAGTGGGCGGCAAAACTGCGTTATTTTTTTTACTTTAACACTATAATGCCAGGCTGGGTCAATCTGACCCAAAAGAGAATATTTACGTTGATTATTTTGAAAGGAAGAAAAATATTAGACTGATTTTTCATGACTTTTAATTATCTAGTTTGGTTAACTACTGTGCAAAAATTAGACCTGGTATTATTATTTTTTCTATTTTTCCTCATCATTTATACCTGCCATGCCCGGATGGCTCATTTTGACCCAGACTATCAAATCCATTTGAAGTCTTTCTACTTTTCCTTTGTATTCAACGCAACGGTGTGTTATATATTATTTTTTTGTCAAAATGTTACTGTAATTATTTTTAACCTGATACCATTGAAATTCTTTGTACCTCCCAAACCCATCAGAAGATAAGTGATAGGTATCCACAAATCTATGGTAGCTAGTTTCCCATAACACAATAGAGATTGTTGAACAACTACAATTTTAATATTTTTCGTCTAATTAAATTTTCTACTACCCTCCCAAATGCGTTGTAAACAATATTAATAAATAAACTGGGAAGGAATTAAGTATTTTGAGTAAAATATGCAAATCATATTGGGTCCAATTGACCCACTCGGGCACAATAGGGTGTAAGGATTGGTCGGGCATGCTTGTGAAATTTGGAGAGAGTGACGGAATGAGGAGTCATCTTTCCCTTCAGTCTACCAGATTCTTTTGCTGAGTCGAGTTTTCGGGTGTGAGTGAATGTATAGAGGGCACCCTTGATAGGGTTAAGCTATATTTAGTTATATATATTTCTGGTCATATGAGTATTCACTACGTAGGTATCTAATACTGAATAAGCAGTAGATCAACCACAATATTATTGTAGTTTGGAGTAAGAATCGTCGCCTCTTCAGGCAAGTGTTCTCCAGATCATTAATTCTAGAGTAATTGTGATCCATAGTTCATAATTTAAAAAAATCCATGTGTTTCATTAAGGAGAATTCCAATTCCTTCATTATTTTATTTATTCATAGAGTTAGCGTATTTTTGATATACCGTGAAGGTCATGAATAGGTTACGTTCTTTCATTACTGTTTTTACATAATTTTTTAAACGTTTTTCTTCACCATTCAATATCAGTTGCATGACTGTGGTATTTTAGGAATAAAATACGTATTTTCTGTAGCGTAGCTGAGATAATTATTCACATAAACAAGTAATTCATGATTGTAAGTAAAATAAATCCATATTATATATTGGCGCCGCCGAATACGAATTATAGATCATCCCGCGACGGGGCGCCGACACCTGGTCGGCTGAAAATTAGGCCGTGCATATCCCTGGATATACTCGTTACAAGGATGCGAACTCGATCATCAATCTTCGTTTCGCTCATCTTAATTCTTAGATCACAATCTTTAACAATTAGTGATCAATGCGCGTCATAGAGACCATTGGCGTTGTTGCCGGTATGTGCGGCACGCCACGCAAGAAGTGCAACCAGTCGCGGCTGCTCGCGCATTTTTATTGCTGGCAGACGCGCCTGCTTTGTTGTATGTGTGAAATGCTCATGCTCATATAAATTCCTGTCATTTTCTCCCATCATTTGTGCGAGCATTTTTGTGGGATATGTCAAAGTATTATGGTTGACAATATCTGAACAAAATTGCGAAGTTGTAATCATACTCCATGAAAAACAGACTCTTTGAAGATATTCAAGTCTTCTCCTGAAAATTTATTCTAGTTATTTTGTGATAGATAAGTTATAATTTTAAAACTCCCTGTTCCTGCTCATATTGTTCATATTTTTTCTTCCTGAGTTTTGAATTCCTGCTATCAGGGCTTCAACATTGAGGCCTCGTAAATACAACGCATCTTGACGAAAATATTGCTGTGATACATATTTGGCATATGTATGCTCTCCTTCCTGTACTGAAATTCACTTGTTTCTTCATGAAATTAGTGCACTCTTTGATGTGCTTGTATTAAGGTCATAAATAAGTTTTAAATTTGCAACTTGTTTAAACAGTTTTTTATAGAATATTTGAGAGAAACAATGTGAAAATGAATGCAACTGAATGTTTTCCCATAATTTGCATCCGGCTATCTGGCGGTCAAATATGCTGCTCCAGTTTTAGGTAATAGTAATTATAGTGGTCTTACTAAGTTTAGAATTAATGGCGCTAGATGGCGTGGGAGCATGGATGGACTCATTGAAGCATTTGGAAATACTAGAGGTGAGCTCATGATTATTAAAAATGCTTCTAAATATATTCCGTAATAATTATGTAAGGTCATTATTTACTAGTCGTTGATAAGGATTTTTAGCTTTCTCATTTTAAGTTCAAGAGAAAACACCATAGCGATGAACACATTTAGAAAAATCCAATCTAATGCATATAAATCTATTAGATCCCATTCGTACACATGTTGCATAAGTGCTCATCGTCTTTTGTCTCTAAGCTGCTCTTGTGAAATTGAATTTATTCCTTTGCTACGTTTGACTTACTCGTAATCTGTGAAATGAAATGGTATTGTGTGCACGGGGAGCATCATCTTAAGCCACGTCGACGTTTTTAGGGGTTTGACGGAAACTATAAAATATGTAAGGAGTTTTAAATTGCCTAGCGGATTGATATAGATATTTTTCCCGAAAAATTAGAATTTTTAATTAATATTTGATGGCATTCTGTAGTTAAATAGCTTCAGCGCTCGCTTTAATTTTTTTACAAACAGCTGGTAATCCTAGACCCTCCCTGCCAGCGGCTCGGGGTTTGTATTCAGATGTAGATATTAGCGATGAAAGCTACGAACACGCTACGTACAAATATTTATCGTCAACCTAGTCAGTAAAAGTGGCTTTTAACGAGCGTACAGAAAACCCTTAGTAAGCTTAAGTTATTTATTGTTGCATACCTTTATTGTCATATATTTATTCACTGTGTTACTTATAATTAGAAGTTGGGAAACTACAAGCTTATTGTTGTGCACAGTGTTAGCATCGTTGCTGCGTCAGGCAAATTTCTTCCGATCATTTATTCATGTGATTTTGTGATCTAAAGTTTATAATTTTAAAACTATATTTTTAAATAAAGGGAAGAACTCAAATTTGCTCATATTTTTTATTCCAGAGTTCTGAATTCATGCTATCGGGCCTTCAAAAATGAGGCCACTTTTTACTTTAATTTTTTTGCTGTCATCTCGTTCAATCTTTTTTAATAGTTGATGGCGGGGCATCGAAAAACTACATCACCCATATTGTCAAACTCGGTGCAAGCAAAACGTCGTCGCCTTTAATATTAATGCCAAGTTGCATATGGAAGCATCGCTGTTATTTGATAGCATTCATAGCATGACTGCGCAACGTACGGTATGTCGTCTTGTATTTGTTTCATTTTTGTCCCTGAAGTTTTTTTATTTTGTCCCTGTTCTCTTAGCAATTTTCTGCCGGGTGAAACAGCAATGCGGTAGTGGTCGTGTGCTTGGTGATTGCTGCCCACAAGTATTAGAAACTTTCATTAAACATTCCTGAGGCATAATTTGATCGCGCGCATCGGATGAAATATTCAAGGGGTTTCCTCTGCATATTATTTTTTTTCCTTCATTCTCCGCCGCTCAATTTGCAAGCGATATATATATAGCTCTTGTCACTGCAACCGTTCTGTCCTGTGGCGTCCGGAAATTCGGCCGTTGTATGTATCTCCGAGGAAGCTTTTCAAGTTTCACCGCACGATCATGCCAGAGTTTTGCCCACTCACTCACCAAAGACTCACATACACGTATTCGTCCTCTCTCGCATACGTACCGGAGTAAAATAATCCTGTCCGGTGAAGCGAATACCCCATTATCCCGTGACGGTAACCCAAGCGGTCGTTTAAGTTCTCAAAAGATAGTCTCTCGGTCAATGGATGAGAGTCAAAGAGATCGATGTTTTGCGATGCACTGGCCTTGTTCTCTACTTTATCGATGCTCCATTAATGTTTTTTACTTACTTACAGATAACATTAAATATGCAGAATCGAGAACTATTTATTGTATTGCTATACATATTTATCTATTTAGGCATTAGAACAAAAGATAGCAACAACGGGTTTACATTTTGAAAACTACATAATAAACGGCAAAATGGATTTAATGCCAGTTCTTAATGCGATGTCTCACACACATTACCTTTCTACTTTGTTTACAGCAAATACAAAACGTGTGTATTTGAATCCTACTAATCTTGATAGACCTGCATATTTTTTCTCAAACTACTAGCAATATTAGTGACATTAGCAGGAGTCATTGGAATGAACGTTAATGCGGTAGGGAAAGCGATACTGCAAAGTACTTCCTAACGTAGTCTCTTAGTTAAATATTATGTTACTGTTGATTCAGCCTGCCTTGATAACTGGTGAGAAGGAGATAGACACTCAAAATTCTACCTGTGTTCCTCTTAAATAATATGCTTCTATTGTATACTTCATAGAGACTTGAAAATTGAGGACCGTTACCTCTAAGTCTTTTTAATTACAATTTTTTTGCAGTTTTAACGAAGCAGTTTGTCATCTATTGGTCATTTTCTATTTATCGCTTTCGTTCTTTCTAATGAGGATGAAATGTTTTTGCATACTTTTCAATCCGAGAGAAAAATTGTTAGAGCACAGTAATTCTTATTAATTTTGACATAGAACCTCCCTAATTACGAGTTTGACCAAAAGTGAAATGGCTCTGGGGAGTAAATCAGATGTCTGCTAGTTGCAACTAGGTTCAACCTAGTAGGTGTTAGGACAGCGGTTGAGTATGAGATCTCGCATTAAGAACTGGCATAGAAATCATTTTGTCGTTTATAATGTAGTTCTTACAATGTGCATGCGTTGCTGCTATTTTTTGTTCCAACATATAAATTGATAATATGAATAACAATTTAATGAAAAAGAGAGATGGAAATTATCCACAAATTTATTTAATAAAGTACTACGCGTTTCGACTGTCAGACCATTCTCAAGTATAATGTGCTTCGTTAAATATATTTGTTGTAAATATATTATTTGTTAAATGTAATGTATACTAAATAAATTGAAGTATCTCTTTTTCATTTAATGACGATGTCATTCCACTACATTTCACCTGCCTTAGTTACTTCTTTGTATAAAAATCCAATTAATGGATATTGATTCTCCGTATTTTTATGATATTTTTAGACTTTAATATTAGAACTGATTTGTATTATTTTTTGCGGATGCATAGAAGAAGGAAGGAGGAGGTGAGACAAAGAAATTTTATTCGGAGAAACTTGTGATGCGATTATGGGTAAAAATTTCTTGTACCGATGGTGTTCCTATGGAGATGATATCCTAATGTCAGCATGAACGTTTCGTCGTTATTTCAGTTTATCAATGAATCATTCATTTAGAGTGGGCAAGGAAAGCAATTCCCGTCTGACGGCGCGCCGGTGCGGTGATCACTTGGGGCCTCTGACACGAGATTAGGGAGAATCGAACGAAATCGAAATTGTTTTCAGTTAAATATTAAGCCATCATCCCATCAATCACTGCGCAGATTGCCTCTGTTTGGGTGATTACCACGTTCCAGGAATACAATGGGTTTGACATGACGCTCAGGGGAATTCAATTCCTCAATTTCAACAAATATATTGCAGGGACGCCGATGAAGCGTGATTAAAACTGCCACAATTATAGCACTTAGCGCATTTATTTCTGCCAAAGGATTATGAACGAAATCAGCACATTTTGTCTTTTTAAAATTGCAAAATTACGGACTTTTATCTTTAAAGTGAAATATTCTGAGGTGATCAGCTGAGATTTTACTTTTCAAATTATATGTATGAATAGATATTATTTTTTAATAATGGCCCAAATTTTTAATTCTCATCGAATTTAAAATCCATTAATAACCCGAAGTTATTATTCATAGTAACGGGTTAATAGTGAATAATTATTATAGGCAAAATAAAACTTTCAAGGGCCAAAAGTAGAATTTATCAATGATAACAGGTATGCTATCAATCGTATCAGTCAGTGCCGC
This sequence comes from Ischnura elegans, assembly GCF_921293095.1. Taxonomy (NCBI): domain Eukaryota; kingdom Metazoa; phylum Arthropoda; class Insecta; order Odonata; family Coenagrionidae; genus Ischnura; species Ischnura elegans. The sequence continues at coordinate 62,839,020 of NC_060252.1, forward strand.
AGCCTCTTGCAGATTCTCTAAGCAGCAACAAGGAACGGAAGTAATCGGCCTCCTCAAGGAATAGATGAAGCTATTTAAAATGAAGAAAAATAAATGCGTAAAAAGGAAAGAAATAATTGAAGAGCTGCGTCAAACCAGTCTCGAGAAGGGATAGATATATTGCGACGATTAGAATGTATTGAATTGCATTCAACACTGTAATTTCTGTGGAAAACATAGATATATTTCCTATCTTAGAAGAAATATACTTCCATACTAGGTCAGCTTTATTCGACTTTGATAGTACGAAACTTTAAAAAATTGGCCATTCTAATCATATTTAAAAGAATTGGAAATTAATTCTCACGCTGGCGTTCTCTTATAAATTTGCGAGGTACAAATTCTTAATTATTTGGGTATATACCATAAACAATGCATATTTACCCCTCGTAGATGTCATTTTTTTTAAATTATTTATTCCATTTGAGCTATGCGTAGAAAATAAAATACAATGAACTACGATGTTTTTTGTGGTTTATGATAACAATATAAATGTTATTACCATTTTATTCAGTCGTAACGCCGTGAAATCTTTCGATAATGGAAAATAATGAGGAAATCCTCTGAAAATGGATGAATATTCGATAAAAAAATTTCCTACAGATTTAAATTACAGTGAAAGCCGCTCATCTATTACCTGCGTATTATCCGTAAAATTCCACTATGAGAATTGTATAGTAATCTTGCGCTCCAAACAACCCATTGCCATGTTTGATGAGCGTTACGTCAGTCCTATATGTTTATGTGGTGCCAGTAGACTATTCTCTTCCAGACCTTAGGAATGCTAAGTAAATTGGCGTCAAATATATTCCGCTGTATTTTTCCAAAACTTTACATATTCCTATATTGCACCCGGTACACATTAAAAGCAATGAGCTTATGAAAATAGCTAAATAAAATACAAAACAAGCTCTAGATTCCTAGTGAACGAGATTGTGGACCTAATTTATCTTTCGCGGCTTCTCAAATTTGCGCCACGAAATCTTCATTGCCGGAGAAAAAATAAGTGATCATGACTTAATCTACCTTCAGAAAGTTCCCAGAATGCGCCTTTACGAAGTCAGAGTCTTCCGTTGCGCAATATGTAGGTATACCGTAAAATCTAAAATGCTAATCACAACTGTTTACGACACACTCTCCAAGTCATGAATCAATATCGCCGTTACTGTTTGTTATTGCCATAGAACGAATCTGATTACTCGAATTCTGACTTTACAGGGCGTTTTTGTAGAGCGAAAGAATTTTGTAATTTCGAACTTTGAAGCTCAGCAGCAACAAGAATATTGAGAATTATAAAGTCATATTTTGCATACGTTTATAAATTTAACTTTCCTATTGATGATGATACTCGTAAAAATACTATTTTAATTTTATGAGAGCACCCTATTGTATTACATTTCTTAAGAATCTCTATTCATGTTATATGAGCTCGAGCCGGATTTTATGACGAAGTGCTAGTCACATCTTAGAAAATAGATAGTCAGGTACACCGATGAGAACCCAAGGGTGGGCTCTTAGAAGGATACAACGCACCCGAGCCGGGACCCAGTAATTTAACTGACACCCCCGCGCTTCCGGGGAGGGGAGTGGAATGGGAAGGAAAGAGGATTAAGGTGCCGCCGCGATAGGAGCCCGACGAAGGCTCTGTGTAGGGATAGGTGTAGAAGGGTAGGATAGGGTGTACCCTCGGCGCTAGGAAAGGGACCTGGGGCCACTACTAGCGCAACCATAATTTATTGTGGAACGATTTTTGAAGATTTTACCATAAATAAATAAAATCCAAAAAACAAATCGTTGGATAGATAGATAGTGAGCACCAGGAAGTGCAATAATTTTATTTCCATAGTTAATATTTACTTAATAAGCGGGTCCAACAAGTTAGTAGTCACCCTTAGACACCATTATTCTTAGCTCCTAATTGATATGCACTCTTTTATATTATTCACGATTGAGAGGACTTTGCTCTCTTTATGCATCTTTAAATAAATTCCTCTATGAGTCTTTTGCTAAATTGATCAATCGAGCTTAAGCGGACGACATTGTGTGTACCACATCTACTTACGACCACAATACGATGGAAAAATTATTTTTTGCGCAGTGGCTAATGCAACATCACGGGCTGTGCACCAGCGTATAACACACCCGTCTGTCTACACTGAGTCCGGGCGTCAGCTGTATCCCATGGCGCACGCATCAACTCATGAATGAGCGAACCTGCGGTGTGTCTGCTTCCGCAGAGGGTGCGGAATATATGGTGACTGGTTGTGTCTGAATGTGTTTTAATAGCAGTTGGTGAAGGACTGGAGTTGAGGATAGGGATCGCTGGTGAGTTCTCGGAGGGTAGTCGCCGCAAGGAAGTGGGGCAAGGAGCGAGCGTACACGGAAGCGAGGCACAAGGCGAGGAAGTGATAGACAAGATTCGGTCCATGGTGGACCGGAGAAGTGGTGCATGCAATGGCTGCTACTCTTTTGTGGACTATTATAGCGGAGATCCCAGTCTCAAATTGAGGAGGGCCCACGAGTGCATCCCTTGCATCATAGAGGGGAATTTGCTCAGCACCTTATGGTGAATTTAAGCACACTGGTGTGAGATAAGAAGCCTGTCATTGACATCAAATTTGCAAAATTTAGTGCTAGGTCATCGAATTTGTATTTCTATTCATTTGTATTTATCTTTTTATATATTCTTTTTGTATTTGTATTAATCTGACAGTGTTAAAATGAAGTGTAGAGAATGTAAAATAATACTAAATATCAATATTTAAAATAACTATTGCGCAAGTGGACGCATAATGGACACTCTATATTTATGAAAAATATAATCAAATACCAAGGTGTATTCTCCAAAAGATGATAAACGTATTTTTTTTTATTGTAAATTTCGTATTTAAAAAAGCCTGTTCTTTAAATATAGACTATTTAATTTTTCTTTTCCATGCTTTAGCGGTGAACCATGTAATCGATTAATTAAAAATCGATGAAAAAAGACGATGGTTAGTGGGCATAAAGTCTATTTCTTCGATGTACCTCATTTATAAAGATTTTCGAATCATCATATTTAACAAAAAACACGAATACCTTCTTTGAAATTTTAACTCATTCAAACTGGAGCAAATGGTTCGTTGAAGCGACCTTATTACGTACATCTAGTCTTTTTTGAGAAAGCGACTGTCTTTAAGTAACGGTCTAGAGAATGCTGGAAAGAGAAGGACATCAAGATGATTTAAAATCAAGGGACAACAAAATGGTGAGAGAAAAAACTTGTCAAAGGACTCTTGGGATGAGATCTTTACCCATCAGGCTGATCTTAATCCTTGCGAATCAAGCAAAATAAAAAAATGAGCCATCGGCATTTTTCTACTTGCTCTTTTTTAAAGTTTTCAGTATTTTTATAAATTTTCAATAAATTTTTTTCGCATATCGATTTGGCGTGTGTGTAACTGCCTCTTCATGCGATCGTAATGTGCCCTCTGGATGACTATCCCGTGCTTCTGTTCACTGTCTCCCACCTCTTATATTTTTTTTCCATTTCCATGTACCTACTTCTCGCCTCTCCGATGGGAACAATTGGACGTTGGGGTGGGGTAGGCGGGGTATAAGCAAAGGCGCGGTGTATATGGGGTCGAGGCTATACTGCTCTCTCTCCCCCCTCCTTTGAATCGATTTTCGAGCGTTGACGGATAAATAAAACGAATAAAAACGGGACGTGTTGCTCATGAACATCGCAGCTCTCCGCCTTTCGTAGTGTCATCCCTCTCTGAATTCGCTCCGCTACACGTTAATTTGGAAAAATTCTGCTAAGCCCCTCTCCGCCACTAAAGAGCCTTGCATCGACTAATGCGCGATTCTGCTGATACGTTTTTTTCTTCGGTTTCTTTTATACCGTAGAGGGATTCATGGATGTTTTAAAAGGTAACAGCTTTAACGCGGGGGAAAATCTTTGTTTTCGTGCCATTCTTTTCATTGAGCATCTAACCCAGATAAGTCAAAGTGTCTATTTTTAAGGGTTGTCAATAGATATTATCTATTATGATATATTAGAATATACCGGTTTCGTGTTTTAAAATTTTGATGTATTCGATTAAATAAAAAAATTCGATAGCAAATAAAAAATATTTCTTGGAAATACAACATTAAAATTCTGGTAGGATCAAATTTAAATTCATAGCATTTTTACCGTTTTCTCATGAATTCAAATTTTAATGTTACTAGCTGACCCGGCGAACTTACAATAAGTACCGCTTTTAACAATCAATGAACTTACAGTTTAGTTACACAATTTATAAATCAAGAGCGGCTGTATCGTTTTTAATCATGATTAATTTATTATAATAAAAGAAAGATGTTTTCTTTATTGAATCTACATTGGGTGGATCGGAGCACGTTTACGCGGATTTTTTTCAATGAATTTTCTTACGTTTTAGCTTAGGAAATTTTGGGCATTGTATTTTTATAAAGCAGTTAATGAAATAAAAATTATACGGATTCAGTTGTTGGCTTTTTATTTATTAACCGTAAAAAAAATGCTTTTAGGTCCAAGTCTGTTGCATAAAATTGGCCCGTTCACGGGGCAGGTCAACACAACGCCAGACCGACGCATGACTGATGCACAAAATAGTGTAAGAAAAGCCCCTATGAAGCAGAATTTGTGTCAAACGACTTTAGGCGCGCCAGTTATAGTATCTCTGTTTGGAAAAAATGCACTGCGTAAACGTGCTGCATGCGTAAACGCACCACGGTGTGCCCTACACATTCGGATTTAATATCTTGCGTCAAGCACTTTCTGATAAACAACAGTTTTTGTTTTGTTATCAGGCGCAAGATAAAGCCGATGAAGCTAAATAAATATATCGAAGCGAGCCAGTGACGCAACGAGGGGGGTTTTGTGGGTTAAAAACCCCTCAAGAGTTCAGAGAATTTTTTTGTAAAAACTTTTGTTGCTAATATTAGGGGAACGGATGAGTAACAAACAGAACATATTTAACTATTCACACTGCCACAAAACCCACTATTTTGAACCATTAATCTTAAAAAATATCTGGGGGAGGGCCCCCACACCTCTCGCTTACCTTAGCGAGTTTTCTATACCCTACAGGCCCGAAGTATTAGCTGCGCCTAAAACCCCCCGCGAATAATATAATTCAGCGGATGGTTTACCGACTCGTGAATATACCACGTTTAGTTGACCATGAGAAAATCATGGGTTTTCATTAGCACAAGAGTACAAACATCACAAAAACTGAAAGACTGACCATGCGATTTGTTAATCGTTATCACGAATGCAACACGAATTGGAAATTGAATACGTTTAAGCTCAAAAGGGCATATAAGTTGGGATCATGGTATCTCAGGAATGAGAACTTCCTCATCTTTGAATTTTCCTTTGAGTAAAGTCGCGTGAATCATATTCATTATCAATTTTTTTAATCACCAAACGCGTTCCGTTGGATAGTTATGGTTGGTTTAGGTTTCGAGAGATCATGAACACAGAGCCTACATTTAGCTGTAAATCGTGCCTTGGTAACCCAGGTACGTCCTAGGGATAAAAATATTCAGATAGATAGTTGGTGATTTCGTCTTCGTTTGTTACACAGTTAAAAGATTTGAATTCATGCAGAGTACCAACTATTTCATCCTGATTTACCTAGTTTGAGTAATCCAGATCTTCGTTCTAGTCCGTCAAAATTGTTCGCTCAATCAACTATTTTTGATTTTTGTAGCGATCAATCATATTCTGGAGCACTTTGTTGATGAGCTCACTTTCCGATGAAACTAATTTGCCAACATTCTGAGGAAGTGTTCTTTTTTCTTGATTCCTCGACAGGAACACGGACATTACCGTTTGTCAACAAATGCTTCGAGATTTGTTTACAAACACGGTAATGAAGAGTAAACTCGAGCTGGGCTTTCAATTAGCTGGAATTTAATTTTTTTAATGCAATTTCAATATTTTGAATATATTTAGTAAATCAAATGTTATATTGCTACGAAGTTCAGTTATTAAATTGGTAAAAACAAAACAAATAATTTAATGCGTGGTTTTTACCGACTTATCAATTGGTTTTGCGTTAATAATTCCTAAAAACATATCACTGAGAAAGAGATGATTATTCTGTGAAATTATCCTTTTTTAATGTTCTTTATGTTATCCGGGGCTGAGACGAATCCAAAGAGCCTGATGCCACTAAAATCGGTGCAGCCGTTCTCGAGTTATAAGTGTTCTAACTAACACCATTTTCGACTTTCTTTAATATATATATATATATATATATATATATATATATATATATATATATATATATATATATATATATAGATTTGTCCTACGCCTAAACTTAGTAAATTTATCTTCATTATTTATCAAATGTAAAACAAGTTTAATATTAATGGGAAAATGCCCACAGAAAATTGATACATGATAGCACAATTTTTGAACGAGAAATTCGTCGCGAAAATAGACAAAATGCCGCCGGTCGAGCAAGTTAAATGCATCCTCTTGAATTATGGTGCCTTGACGTCCCCAGCCACAAGCCTATTGTGGGCCGACTTGCTGGACTGCGTTTAGATGTAGTAGGAGGCTGTTTCCAAACGATAGTTCTCTCCTTCGCACGAATGTATGTGTGAGGTCGAGTCTTCTCTTTTTGTGAAATTAGCATAGCATAACCTTCTCTCCCCACCCAGTGTTTGCGCACACCTCTAAGGAAAAGGTGGAGGGTTTGTTTGGAAAATTAGGGAGCAAGGAAGGCGAACCAGAAACATACTCAACTGAAGGAATTGGTATTTTTTCCCGCGGAGAAATTGACTTGTATGAAATGAATATTTTTTTATAATCTGAACACACTTATGCGCTCTTTAATTTTCCTTGATAATCATAGGGATGTATCATTTGTGGTCCTCTTTCGTGATGAGTTTCTGGCTTAATAATAACGCTATCATCGTCAAATTGCAGGAGTAGACCATCATTTGCCTTTATCCAAAATTTGGCTTTGTTATTTTCTGAAATGTAAAATATTCAGCATAGGTTAACGAGGAAGTGTTGAAAATGCTGTATTAAATGGGTACAGAAAATTAAAATATTATAGCAAAATTTTTAAACCATTAATTTGTCGCAAAATAAAAAGGACTCTACAAAATACGACCGTGCGATGCGATTCTAAAGTGAAGGTTCCTTAATGGCTATTGAGGGACAGCTTTCGGAATACTGTGTAGATGTAGTAGAAGTTTATTATTCCGAGGTATATTTTTCTGCCTCCGTAAGTATGTATGTACGGGGTTGAATATTTGCTGTGAACGCAGCGTGCATAGCAAAACCCACTCCCCATACTTAGTGCACACACCCAGAAGAAAAATGGAGGCTAGGGTACGGAAATAAGGGAAGCATGACATCGAGTAAGAGAGATACTTTAAAGGAATTAGAATTCGTTTTTCCTTAGGGCAGGAAGGAACTTATATAAAAAAATTAAGGACATAAACATAACTCTCATTTCGCACTCTTTAATTTTGCTTAGTGGTTGAAGGGACTGGGATCACTCTCTCTTCTTTGGTATTTTCTGATGACGAATTGCTTGCTTAATAATTATGATATCATCTTGGATTTGTTGGAGTAGCTATATTAGGTCTAGAGCATTTGCCTTTACCTAGAGTTTGATTTTGGTATCTCCTTAAATATGAAATATTCAGTCAAAATTTACGGAAAAATGTTGAAAATAGTGTTCTTAATTCACGTTGAAAATTTCAGTATGATATCATTCTATTCTAAGTAATTTATCGCGAAAAATACCTCTGTAAAAAATACGACCATACAAGCAAGAGTGATGCGTTGTGCCCTGACGGCACCTGCTACGCGGCTGTTGTGGTCCGGCTTGCGGGATTCTGTGTAGATGTAGTCGAAGGTTATGATTCCAAGCGATGTTTTTCTCCCTTCGCAAGTATGTATGTTCGAGGTTGAATATTGGCTTTGTGTGAGCGCAGCATACATAGCATAACCCTCCCTTCCCACACTCAGTCAGTACACACACCCAGAAGGCAAAGGGGAGTAGAGGGGCGAGAGGGATAATTAAAGAGGAGAGAGAGGGGGTAGAAAGTGAGGGTTTAAGGTTTGAGGTGGCCGGAATCCTTTTTTTGCGAACCACCCTGCGCAAACTGCGGACTCAGCCCTGCTCGGACCCCCGCGGACCGGTTGCTCTTGTGAAGGGGGAGGAAATTTAAAAGGAGAAGAGAGGGATACGGGTGGTGGGTGGGCGTAGGAGACTGTGTGGAGAGAAAAATGCCGTTGGGAGATGAAGGGCCTGAGGTTATGTATTCATGCGAGCGTGGACGTGGATAGGATGGTGCGAGGGCGGGGCAGGAAGGCTACAGTGTGCCGGGTATCACGCCCGAAGAGGCGGTTTTTTTTTCCAACCTTGTCCGAGGGGGAACAACGGTGTTCTTAGCCGCGAAAAGCGGAACGGCCTCCGGTAGAGTGTGTGCCTACCACCCATTCCCTTGAGGGGCTTTAAATCTTGCAGACTCGAGTTTTGGGTGCTAATGTGCCAATTAATGCTCCTTTTAATTTTCTCCCAGGTCTCATTGCCAGCTTTATGGCCGGGAATTTAAGTGTATATTGCTCGGGTGTTAGTACTTGACACTTTGATAGTAATTGAGGGCGTGACAAGGCAAGGGACACAAGTATTTCGCTGATCTCGTTTGTTTCCTTTACCAATTTCCCAAATTCTTTACCTGACTGTGTTTTTTAAAAATATCACTTGTACACCTTGGCATCTCACCCCTTCAATTGTAAGTAATTGTAGTCTCAGTTGCAAGGGGCTAAATTCCTCCCCTGCCAAACAGATGGCCCCGGATTCGAGTCTCGCCTGAGTGGGTTGCTCCTATTCACGTCATGGATGTTCCTGGACGCTTAAATGTTACATGCTATGAAAACGCCGCTCTAAAAGCCATTTTTTTCTGTTTTCGGTGGTCTTAAAATAGTAAAATAAAGAAAAACTGGTATAAATTACGTTATCGAAACTAAAATTTCTAGGTGCAGATTGTACACCATTTTTGACGTATTCCAGCGTCTGTATAACAAGAAACTACGTTTGAGAGAGTACTGAGGTTAATTTTTGAAATTGTAGATGCTGGAAATTGTTGTATAGCATCTACACTGAACATTTCAAGATTATAACGTGGTATTCAGCTTGAAACTAGTCGCAAAATGCCCCGTGCTGATTGGTTTGAGTTTCTGCTCGGTAGTTGGTATAGTCCATATTCTTAAAGTATGAGTATTTGCCATCAGTAAACCGAAGGAAAAATATCCTTCTATTCTGCTCCGTCAATGAACTTCCTGGAAGTAATGTGTTTTGGTCTGCTCAATTGCTATTGCATCTAATTATCTACGCGTGCCATAAATCTATGCTGCAGGGATCATGATCACTAGTTAAATTTCATTCAATGTTGACGTGTAACGAAGTTTTCACTCGCAACAATTTTTTTTTACTTCTTGCACAAGAAAAGCAAGTTATTTTGCGTTTTTAAACTTTAAAGTTTTTTTACGGGTGTAAATAATCGCTCGATTAGCGTTTCACGTACTTAGTTGTGATTCTTGAGGTTTATTTCAGTTTTCCTTCATTATTGTGAACCTAGCCATAATAGATTTTTTATGGAGGAAATTGAAAGACTCTTGTCCCGAGATTTTACCATTATAAATGTTGCCTACGAGCTACGGTGGAAACTTCAGAGCCACGCCTCGGAAACTTGGCGGAATTCCATTGGGACAATATCGTACCTGCACGAACCGCTTTCATCACTATCATTAACCAGCAATGCGCCGTTTTGTTTAACGCATCTCTTCTCTAAATTCATCTCTCTGCTCGTCTTTTAACACTTACTTAATTCTTCTATTCTTCATACTTCACTACTTGCTCTATGTATCTCATTCGAATATTTCCTCTGCCGTTTCTCTCTTCCGCTTATCTTCAACAATTATTTCCTTTTGACCATTCTGTCTCAGTTACTTGGCCAATTAAGTTTTTCTATCTTCTTCCCCAGGATTTCAAGAGACTTCTCTCCTATTTGTGTCGAAGAACCTACTCACTGACCTTATTTATCGATTTGATCATCATCTTTCTTCTTCAACTCAATATTTCGACAATTTACAACCTTGGTATCTCCACTGCTGCCATCGTCCAAGTAACAGGGCTACAAATGTAAGTCATAGAGAATTACACTTCATAGCGTGGTCACTTATTCGGCTTTGTTTTAAAAACGCACTATTTCTTTTGTTTTTATGGCAGATAATGTGCCATTACTTTCCTTTGCTGGACAATCTCTATTAGATTCATCCAATATCGGCCACCAAATTTTACTTTCTTTCTGGAATTTCTATGTGGAAGTTTTGGAATGAAAGGGTGGATCTCTCTGTGGCTCCTCAGAACTCCAATCGAACCTCATATTGATTACAGCCCCCGGTATACGTGGCTTTGTCACATATTCTTTACGTTTCCCAATTATGCGTGTATTAGTTTTTAAATCTTCAGGTACACGACGATTCTAAAAAAAAAACATTTAAATTAAGTACATGCTTCTTTTTTTAAAATAACGTGTCAAAACTTTCCAATATCCCTTTGGCATTGGGTTTAAAGTCTGAAATTCAAGTAAATGTCTCCACATTTGATTCAAAAACGAGTTTTACTTGTTTAATTTTCAAAAGACACCAATAACGGCCAAAAATCTTGATTGAATCTTCACAGAGGCAAGCTTCAGGAGCATGCTCCAGCGGCTAAATATCCTCTCATGATGATGGAATATTTTAATCCTTGCAATATAAGTATTCGCAATATCAACGCTCTGAAAAATAAAGGACTTAATCATAATGGAACTAAACAGCCAAATGTCTCCAACGCGCACCTTGTTCACTTATTTTTTTACGGCTGGTGTCTCAACACGCTCATTGAGGCGACTTCCTGGGTGGTATGTAGGTGAATATTTTATCGCAAAAATCTGTGAATACTTCCAACCCTCTGTAGTTTCGTCGTGCATCCGTCTGAATTGCCAACACTTCACGCATTAGCCACTCTAAAGAGTCGTTAAGGGAATTTCATCCTCGTTTACCGGTACTTTGCCCACCATCAATGCGGGAGAAACTGTGGTCGAGCGTGGTGAGACCAGCCAGCGTCCAAGCAAAGGAGTTACGGAGTATGAAGACTCGAGTGTGGTGACGGCTCGGACGATAATTCCATTCCCCCAAGGCCGACCCGAGGCGTGGCAGCAGCAACTCCCTTTTCCTCGCACTTCCTTCCTTCCCCTATCTGCATACCGACTTGCGAAGCTCCATCCCCGTTCCACTGTTCCCAAACCTTCAGAAAGCGCCATACTCCTACTCCTCCGTACAACCAGAGCAGCCAGCTCTACCTCGCTCCTTTTGTTTCCAGAGCGTCTGTATTTCCCGTCCCTTTTAAGCAGGGGCGGCAGCGTTCTCCTTTCCCAAACCCGGGCCAAACTGCCGAAAAACCCTCAGAACGCCCCCGTAGTACTTTTTATACTTCCACTATTGCACCCCTTCTCCACACAGTCTCCACCCCTTTCCCACGGAGCCGGCTCGGACAAACACCTTTGACTAAGGGGCGTATCTCGGCAAGTGTTCCGGCTTCTACCTCGCTCATACCGCCTCTTCTGTAAGCCTATCCTCCTCTCGCCTCAACCTTCTATGTTCTATCCTCCGTCTCTCCGCTACATTCTACACGCATGCTAAATCTCTTTTTGTCTATCCATGGTGGCGTCTAGCTGCATGAAAGAGGAGCCAGCTGTATCCCCTTTCATGGTGATGGAAACCGGAATGATATTTGCTGGAAAACTTTCTCGTCTGTGAAGAATCAATCGAGAGTTATGGCTCTTCATGGTGTTTTTAGAAAATGCATTTAGTAAAAATCGTTCTTGAATTTAGTGTGGAAAAATGTACTTGAATTACAGTAGTTAGATCCCGTGCCAAAGTGTTGTTGGAAATTTTTACAAATTATTAAAAAAGTAGATAATACTTAATTGTAATAATAATTTTTAGAAAATCGATGTATCAATGAAGAACTAATTAAGTTCCTTCTAATCTCTTCTTTATAATTTTAGGGTAACTCATTTTCCTGCACAATAATCAGAAAGGAATGCAAAATTAAAGTTAAAAAATTCAATTCTACTAATAATCCTTCTAATTGTACTAAAACCAAGTTTTAATCACATACTTTAAAAAATGTAATGCTTTATAGAGTTTATAATGTCTTCATTGCTCACCAAAATTCATTTTATTACTAAATACTTGAGGTCAAATAAGTCATGTAATCATTTATATGTGTACCGTAAATACTCAAATTTAGGATTAAAATCATGCTTTATAACTTGTTAAAGATCTAACAAAAGTCTCTTTCCGCAATGCAAAAGCGATGGGTCTGTAAAACTATTTGAATAAATGTTTGATGTTTATTTGCATGGAAATTTAGGTGAAAAAATTAAGAAGGTTATCCTTATGGAAGCTCAAAAATAAAGAGGGAGAATCGAAACACCTTACAATAATGAAGGTGTTTGAGTCAGATGCATTTTTTTCCGCCGGTGATGTAGGAGTAATTTTAAGGAAAAACGTTCGAAAAAAATCAACATGGTGTCGAATTGGTTTAGCCACTCAACTGCTATTCTGAGGTTTGAGATGTATATCTCAAGGATTGCACATTTTATGTCTTGCGTCTCCATTATTTTCTTTCTTAGCTGTTTTATGATCCGAGAGCACGAAAGTCTAGTCGGTAGACCGCCGGCGTAAAGGGTTCTTGGATTCGAATCCCGGTGAAGTATTCGGACACCCTCTTTGGAATCGGAATGCTAAAAGGAAGTAATACCTTAAAATTAAATTACGAATGGTGTTCATCCATGCGATATTTAGTGATAATATCATCATTCATCATTTGCAATGAAGAAACCTGTTAATCTCAACGCAGTTCACCCGTAGTTCCCCATTTTATCCAAAATAGGCCTCTCATGATTGTCTTTCACGAAAAATCATTACCAATTTTTGCAATTCCGTTGCATGGGTTTTGCAAGGATGATATTGCTGGATTATGAGTTAAAATATAAGAACTTTCCTCAGGAAACCAATCAATGAAAACTAAGACTCTAAATAACTTCATTTAAAATTGATGGTTTGAGACGTAACTTTGTGAAAGCGATTCATTATGAAAAATGAAAAAGAAGAAACTTCGTGCTTTTGCGTGAAAAGTTCATTCACACATTTGCACGACCATGGTTACAGCGTAAGACGTCATCATCTGGTGAACTCTACAGAGGTCCATCACATCATTTTATACCAGGCTTGGAGGGGGAGGGATGAATGTAACTAGATCGGATTGGTAAACAGAAATAAGGGAGGGGGGAAGAACTTGATCATACGGTAGAAAGAAGTTTGGGGGAGGATGTACCTTAGGGAGGGTGGAGGGGGGAGGTTCAGGTGAGAGAGAGGCCGAAGGGTTCGTCACATCGTTATCCCAGGAATTTAGGAGTGGGAGGTTTTAAAGAGAGGAGTGGGAGTCATGCAAAAAGTCATTAGCAATGTTTTCATTGGAATTGTATGTGCGTTCCAATGACAACATTGTTATGCAATCAACCTAAAGGTCAATAAAATATGTGCGTGGATATCGGCTGTTTAAGTATTAATATCGTAAAAACAGGATAGGATAAGTCACTTTGCCTGGGACCCCAATATGAATTCAATGCTCTGTACGTATCTTACCACCTTTCACATTATAGGGAATTAAAGTAAAGTTTACAGATAAGCATGAGCACCATATTTTGCCAACTAGCATGGCAAAATCTACTTCAAACGACACCAATTTATCTTTTTCTCAGAATGAAACATTATTTTAACTAATGGCGTCATAAATTTGAAAGGACAACAGAGGTTAAAGACTAGAGAGTGCGTAGAGCATTATAAAGAAGTTTATAGATCCTTGTAGAGTAAATGATAATCATATTTTGACAACTAACGTACCAAAATCAGCTTCAGACGTACACCAATTTCTCTCTTCCTCAGAATCGAACATTATTCCAACTAAGTGAGTCAGCAATTCGAAAGGACACCAGACGTTATCGAGTAGAGAGTATGTAGGGATTTATAACAAAGTTTACGGATCCACAGGGAGTACCATATTTTGACAATAATAATGCCAAAATCACCGTACACCAATTTATCTCATTCTCTGAATTAGACATTATTCCAACTAAGAGCGTGAGCAACTCGAAAGGACAACCAGTCGTTATAGGCTAGAGAACATGCTGGAGACGTGTAACAACAGTCAAAACGTTACAGAAAGATCAAAGCGAAAGGGAAAGGAAATAAGAGGAATATAAAAGTCAATTACTAACAGCAGGCGACCGGAAGGAGTAGTATGAGAGATGATTACGAGTCCGGGGGACTATGTATGATACCGAACGAGAGAGAATAAGGAGTGGGGGACAGGTTTGTGAGGACAGAAAAGGCACTACTGGGACCGCACAAACACATAAACTCCGGGAAGTGAAAGCTCTTTATGTTACGACCACTCTCTTTCAGTCTACGCATTTAATTTTTTTGCCTCGGGGAGAGGGAAAAGTAATGAACGGCTAAGTGTTAATAAATGAGGAATTAAGCAAGAGAGAGAGAGAGAACATACGACGTATAGAGAGAGGGCGGATGGAGGGATGTTAGAAAGGAGACGGAGGAAAAACGAAGGGAAGCGGGTTACGTAGCATTACAATATAACGCCGAATAAGCGAAAGTCAAGGGAGGCACGGAGAGGAGCCAAAGGGTGGGAAAAAAGATGGGGAGTTAAAAGGGACGATATTTATATGAAGGGGTAAAAAAAAAGGGTACGAGTAAGGGATAAAAATGGATAAGGGAAGCGAGAGAAGGGGATGAGGGAGTAAAAAAGGATTATTGCGCTTCTTCGTGGTGCAAAGAAAGGGAAGATGAAAATGAGGTAGGAAAATGAGAAGGAAGGGAAGAGGGATGTAGCAATAGGAGTTTTAGAGGAAACATAGCTCCCACTCAGCCAGTCAAATTTCGTGGCAGATTACTCATTTCATACTTATCTAACCGTTAAATTATCAGGGGTCTAGACTAGGCCCCTTTTCAACGATTGCCTGTATTTTAATTATTAAAAAAAATAACCTCAATATTCTCTCAAAAATTTTTTAGATCTACAGAAATGAAAAATGTGTCAAAAATGGTGTATACACATATGGTGTAATGATTTCCCATTTCAACGAATGCCTGTAGTTATTTTTAAAAAATGTTTAAAATAATTTTAAGTTCACGCAACATGAAAACATAATAGGTTAAACTTTTTACACTATTAATAATCATACCATATAACTTAATTCACTGATAATAAAATAAATTACCGAAACAGTCAAGGTCGGTTGAAAGTCACATACAAAATACTGTGCAAATTCATTATGCCGCTAACATCGACTATACCTGTCCGCGGAGCATTTCCTTTGGTGAGTTTATATTTGTGGAAAGAAAAAATTAGGATAAAGATAAAGACTAAGCGAATATTAGGCGGGATTGATCGGAACGGGGAATGGATTACGATATATAGCATGATAAGAGGAGATATTAATTTTAAAAAAGCCATTGATCTCAAAGCTGAGCACAATGGATAATTCCATCATGACGTTAATGCAACGAAATAAAAGTCGTGTAACGTTATCACGGATACAAGGCGCAAGTAGTGTATGCGATGTATCAAGTATCATACGATACATGAAGTATCATGTGTGAGGAATTTTTCAGCATTGAATACGTTACTTATGACCTTAGTTGCTTCATTTTTCGCATCAACACCGTAAAGTAACTTGGAAGCGAAATAGTTTTTTTTCCATTTTTGTCTTTTTGTATTCTGGGTGGACATAGCATATTCTCCGATTAAACTCACGTGGGATGAAATAAAATTTTTATCGTTCCTGTAGAAATACAAATGCGTATGATATTAGATTAATGGTCTCGGAGAACTCAATGGGGAGCCAATAACACTCCTGTGGGTGAACATATGGATATATAAATTTCAGTGACATTACAAAAGGTGAAGCAGGATAAAAAAATGTTCTTACTGTCACAAACAATTCCTCGATTGCCCCTATGTGTCTCGAGTGTTTTTCATGTATGTACGTAATAAAATCAGCTAGTGTTGGCAAGATAACCGTCCGCGTAATCCGAGATAATCCATCACTTTATTCTTCTCCTCATAAGCTCCCCTAGCCGTTTTAAAGATTTTCGCCGCTCCTCATTTCCTCTGCGACTTTCTTCTCTCCGCCTCTTCCACGGACCTTCCGCCTCTTCGAGTCTCTCTTCGCCGTCTTTTTGTTCCGAACTAGAATGGAGTGTTTACCGCCTGTGGAACCCCTTCCCCCCATCACGGGCGGTCCTTCCCTTGCGGTCCCTTGCATACATCTCGATATAGACGGGTTAAGGGCGGAGCTCTTTTCTGTTTGGCTTTCCTCTCTACCGTATCCTTTTAAAGAGCGGGGCTTGCTTTGTCGCTAATTCAAGGATATTTGAATTGCCTGGCGAGGAATGGAGTGCATAATCTTATAAATATTTGAGAGCTCTTTTGTGTCTATTTTTATTTTTGTAGCTATCTCCCTTTCAACCTGAGAACGTATTAATAACAAGCGAAAGAAAAGTTGTAGTGCTTTTGATAAAATAGCAAAAACTTCAACATGTTGTCTGGCCGAGGCATTTGAGTGATTTATTGAATTTACATTAGGAAAGAAATTGGGGAAAACTTCTGATGGAACCATTTTGAAATATCGTGATTCTATAGCTGATGCTCGACTATTATTTCAGAGTAGGAAGTAGTAGAGGGAGAGAAGGAAGAAGTATGATAGAGTGGGAATAGCTCTTCTTTTCTAACATTCATTTTAAATTTCTCTCTGGTTGCTTCTCTAATTATTTAAACATTTTTTCGCCAATTCCATTCTTTCTATATTCTTGTCGTGCTAGATTGTATATGGTGCTAGACAATATCATGTCTCCGAATCACCATTTCCGTTTGTTTATAATATATTGTAATTATTTTATAAAATGATCGTTTAGGGTTATAATTAAACCTCGTTCAGTACAAAGTAGCATATCCCATGGATTCAGATGTAATAAAGTGCGATTTATGCAAAAGATTGCAATAATTGTGCGACGCAATATATGTACCGTACATTTATATAATATGCGGTGAGTTGTTTGCCACGAAATGATTAATTGTACATAATTTCTTATTTGAACATAAATATTTATTAAGATCTGTCATTTTCTCCATGCCTCTATTCCTCTCGATCAAATTTATTGCGAGAGGTTACTTTCGGATCGGAATTTTCCGTCCAAATATCCTTCTTCACTTGATAATATTATTCAATATAAACGAATCGATTTATCTACATGCATCTGATTTCCTTGTAGCATGTCTTTCGAGCATCCACAACTACCGTAAACCACTAATTTTCACAGCTAGGTACTTGAGGAATAAGGCTAGGAGCTTTACTTGATAGGCTCTAGATTGCTTCAGAATAGGGTGGTTTCCTATTATTTTTTTATTGCCTTAATCGAAAGATTATTACTCCTGGAGTACGTATTTCACGCTTTTAGATTTTTAAATGATAATATCTATTTTTCGCGATTAAATGAAAAGTGAAAATTTTCAAGCGCGCGAAAACGCGACGCGTTAGTAGGAATGATGGGAAATCTCTCCGTACGTCGTATTTCTGGTTCCCCCTCCGCCCGGTGAGGTGACCTTGAGGCGAGGCTTAGCGCTGATACGTCGCAGGCTGCCAGCGGGTAGCCTAGTGCCCTGCCGCCTGGTAGCGCTTGGCTTAAATAAGGATTATTAATACCTTATCAAACGAGGAAAACTTTCCGACCTTAGCCAGTTTTAATAAGTGATTATTAAGACATGTTTCCCTGAGCTCTGCGCCTCATGCATGCATTGGTAACCTCAGACGATGTATAACTCCTATCTTCTCCTATAGAAACTAGGTCCCTGTGACGTCACGTGGAGTGGCATCGCATGGGCGCCAATCTGGCCCTTTTCAAATGAGGATAAAAATGGACCATTGCCATTCGTCTAAACCGGCATTTATAAAACGAAATAATTTGTATATTATGAATACACTAATGGTGGGTAACGAATCGCAATTATTGCCTTTTGTTTTCTTTGATGAAGGAAACTACCCTATTCAAGAACAAATATCTTTCAGAGCGACGCGGAGAGCATCGTTTTGAATCCTCGATGTGTCTCTATGTCCGAGAGAAAAAAATCAACAAAGGTAATTATTTTGCCGAACACATAGATGCACGAATTCTTTTTACCCCCGAACAGTAAGGACTTCAATAAATGATAGGTGGGACTTAGCTGTGAAATATCTCCAGTACACACCTTTTATTAATGTAAGTTAGTGCCCTTTAAACCCCCATAGAACTCCAGTTTAGGGGAGAATTTAGATGTAGATTTTCACTCTTTTACCCTTCCGGTGAGAATTAAAATCGCCTCTGCGCTACCTTACTCTTTCCTCCATCCACCCTTCAGTCAGCGAAACAGGCCCTTGGGCCTGCTCCCCGCCTTTGTCTCCCCGGCTGTTTCCGGTTCTCTCGCCTGGTTAGGGCGCTGCCTGCCAGCCAGCCAGTCCGCCTACCTTCAGGCCTTTGCCTTCAGATCTGCGAGCGTGTGGGGAAAAGTGATGGCCGTCTACATTCCCATTTTTACCCTTTCTCCTAAGTCTACACAAACTCTTCCACCTACTCCTTTTTTGAATGTGCCCAGAAAATAATGCTATGTCAGCGGGAAAGGGTTAGAAAGAGAATAGGATTTATTGGTAAAATGAAAGGGAGAAGGCCTTACAGGTCTGTATGTCGAATTAAAAAGGATAACTGTACTTTCTTCGAATTTGAGGAGTATAGCATTGAATATTAATCATCTCGATAGCCTTGTTTCAACTAATTTTAATATAACTCTTTGCATCTATGTTTGGAGTTGCGTTCTAGGTGTCAGCATCCCTCTTAGGTCGTAGGATTTGCTTTAAAATTATTATTAATATTGGACCTAATTTACAAACTTTACACGCGTTCATTAATCGATTGTGAAAATTCTTTAAAACTTTACTCTTTTAGTGCATTTCTGTATGCAGTGGATCAGGTTTATCTTTGATAATTCGTGCAGTTCTTAACTTACTCGTGGGTAAATGTTATATTGATCTTTATGCTCGTTATATTCCAATGAGAGATATCCTTGATGGCGTAAGCATCACTACGATGAAACCTATGCATTGAATTTTAAGTAGAAATATAATGGATTTATATAGAAATTTGTAGCACCCAAATTCACTATGTCCCATTTCGAGGTATCCATGATGGAGCAAGTATCATTACCATGGCTTAACTATGCATAGGAGAAACTATGGACACATCATTTGGGAGGGGAAACGGGCTGGTTAAATTCACAAAATTCTCCTAATAAACCTACCTTAATCCCTAGAAAACTCGGATTACATGAATGCACGAAACTTAATATCATGAAATTAAATTGAAACTGAGAAGCTTGAAGGGCTTCAAATTTGCAATTTCATAAAGTGTCTTTTATTGCTAATCATGAAATTATACTTTCTTCTATGTGCAATGATGAACAATCTGCAGGTATAATTCACGCTTAAATTAATTTCTGATAGCGTGAAATAATATTGCCCATCTATTTGTTTTAAAACTGTTCTAACTACGTATTGGAATTACCGCATTTAGATTCTTTTATACTTTAAAATACTGAAAAATATCAATCTTGCATTCGTTCCCATTGATCGTTTGATAAAAACTGATACAAATATTTGAACTCAGTTTTTTTTTTTTTTAATCGACCCTGGGTCAGTCCGAGAGTCCGGCATGGATTATAGCCTATCCTCTTTACACCAACCTTCTGGCTGAGTCACTGAAAGAGTGATGTTTTTGAGGGTTTTCATAACTTCATTTCGTTGCTCCCTCAATATATGACGTTCAGAATGTGTATGAAGACTCATTGCGAGATATTTGCGTGAAAATGAAAGTTTATAAGGGAAAACTGGGGAAAAAATTGGGAATCCCTCTGTTACTGAGTAGCCCCCCAGCCTATCCACCAGTATTTTCCAGCCACTCTCTCTTTCAACTCACTTTCCCTCTCCCTCTTTATCAGCTGCATTAAATGGATTCAGATGTGATAAAATCTAAGTAGGGCTTATTTAAATAAAATGTAACTGTATTTTTCTACAATTCCTTACTCCACATTCCAATATGCTGGCTATCAGTGACTAAGCGCTCTCTGTTCTACCGACTTTCCGTCCGGATAAATTCTCTCCCAACTGGCATTGATCCGTTTTCACGATCAGTTAAAAATTTGACTCACTTGGCATCATCTCATAATGACCGTATAACTTGCTAAATACTGAGGCCGTGTTCCCTTTAATCGATTTGTCGTGTTTGTTTTGTTACAGTTTTATTTCTAATTGTAATTATGCAATTTATTTCATTTCTATTTGTTATATGTGCACTTTAAATTATGAGTCTTGATTTATGTGGGCCATTTTATTTTTTTAAATAAAATAATTTTAATTTGTACCTACTTTGCGTGTTGACTCACAGAGGGTTCAGGGTTCTACTACCAGATGATGGCTCTGTGAGCCGAAACCCGTCTTGCGCATTGAATTGACTGTGGAAAAGTGCAATCACATTTTACATTAATTTAAAGCGTCTATATTCCTCTCTCAGTCACAATCCGCTCCGTTTCCCTGCAGCCTCTTCTTCACACCCCGTACCCCGGCTACCCTCCTCATTACTACGCTTCATAAATTCCGTTTCAGCCTCCGCCGCGCCATGTAGCGGCGTGATACTTCTTTATCCTTAGCCTCTACTCCCCAGCCTCGTTTTGCACCCCCTTGACATTTCTTTTTTCATTTTCCGCCCCATACAAGGCTCAAGCATGGTTATACTCAGTGCCTTTAGTCACAGAGATCTTTCTTTTATCTGCCTTCTGTCTCTAAGGCCCATTGCTGGTAAATGATATACTTCATCGTTCTCGAGTGACTTATGAAGTGGTGGTCTCAATCTGGTTAAGGCAGCTCAGGAGAATGAAAAGGAAACATTTTGGTGGAAATGAATGGAAAATGGAGATGCATGAGAATAAATGTAGGCACAATTGCACTTCTGTAGCCAGTGGATCAAATTTCTCTTTGATAATTCGTGCGGTGCTTTACTTACTCGTGCGTAAATGTTATATTTATCATCATGCTCTTTATTTCCTATTGAGGGATATACTTGATGGAGTGAGCATCGTTACGATGGCAAAAACTATGCATGGTCTTTTCAGTGGAAAATTGATGGATATTTGTAAAAATTTGCAACGCCCAAATTTTGTACATAAGCTCTTGTCCCAACATCTATTGCTTTTATTTTATCGTAAGGGCTCTCCATCAATAAGTTCTTTGATTTCCATGTTACTTGTTGTAAAGTTTCTTCAACGAAATAATTTTTTTGACAGTCTAAGAGAAATAATATCTCACGCATATGATAAAAGAGCCAAGATTAATAGGCATTCTTACTTTTATGGTTATGCAGAGTTCCTTATTTCCAGACCTTTTCTCTCAGTGATGCTCCATTCCAGCGAATGATGTTTTTTCTCTGCATGCCAATGAGCTGGTTTTGAACTACTTTGTATGAAATGGGGAACAAGAAAGAACATAAGTCTCGATGAAGTAAATGCCTCTCACCTCTACCATCTTGGAAATTGTACAACCCTAAGCAGCTATTTATAACTCCTTTTATTATATTATTTGTGTGCAAAATCGTAGGTCTTTATAGCACTCCAGCTATTTTTATTTATTGAATTTAGGTTCCTTATTACCTTGCGTGGGTAAACCGAGAGGAGAAAGAAATTGCAAAACAATTCAAGTGGAAGCGTTCTAATAAATCGCTATGACTACGCGATGATACCAAGGGTGAAAATTCGGTAAACATCTTGAGCATCGAAAACATCACGGGATGGTATTTTTCTCGTTCTCCGGGTTCGCGCTTTCACCGCGTAATATCAGTCCCGGAAGATTGTGGGGCTGCAGGCGCGGTGGAAAATATGGATGATGCTCCGATATGGAAGGGGCGGAGAATTTTCCCTCAAAGAAGGGAATCAACAGCCTTTTCTGCTACCAACTGTGAAATGTTATTCGGGCACGGGGATACAGACGGATGTTTATGATAAATTGAGCGTGAAAGAAATAGACGCTAGGGGGGTTGAGGAAGTACTTAAGGGTATATCAGTGAGAAGATAGGGTAGGGGTCACTGAGTATGTTATGGGAGGCGCCATCCGTGGACCCAAGGGGACTGCATAGAGGATGCCCTATACCATTCCATAGAAGGCTGATTTTTGCTGCCACTTCGGTCGCATTTAAATCGGCTTTCAAAAATGTCCGCTGCGCGGTGATGTGTACAATGTGATCCGCTTTTTTCCAATATTTTGCAGTATGGTCAATGCAATTGCGAGGAATAGCATTGAAGAGTTGTCAATTTGAATATATATATATATTTTATATGATCAAGAATTTAAATTTCGGTTAACACCATTAATTATACCTTAATTCCCCGAGAAACTCGGATCAATTTGTCCGTCAGCGACGCGAGTGGCGACTTCTG
This sequence comes from Ischnura elegans, assembly GCF_921293095.1. Taxonomy (NCBI): domain Eukaryota; kingdom Metazoa; phylum Arthropoda; class Insecta; order Odonata; family Coenagrionidae; genus Ischnura; species Ischnura elegans. Next base: position 62,861,741 of record NC_060252.1, read on the forward strand.
TTAACCCATTTAAATGCGCGGTGGGTCGCAACACTTTTAGAGGCCGACTTGAGGATACTCTTTTTTAATATCTGTGCTTATGCTTTTCGCGAATTTGGAGGAAACAATGGCGAATCAAGGTAGAGGTTCCGAGGAATGAGAAAACTGAAGAGGAAACTGAAGCGGAGGATATCAGGGAGAGTGAGTCTTTGCTGGAAGGAGAACGCTGTAAAGGACAAGTTGATTGGATGAAACTAAGAAAGAGGGCGGAGGGAAGTGCAACGTAAAGAAATTGCTAACGACAGATGCAATAGTATACTCCAAGGAGTTTTGAGTCAAGCATGCTCGAAGGGAAACATTGATGGAGTCGGGAGATACCTAAATGAGAGCAAAATTATATATCGCAGAAAAAAACAAATATTTCGTTGAAAAAATAAAAAGGAATGCCGTGAATGATTACCTTATTCAGTTAAAATTAAATAAATGGAAAAATGTAAGATTCTCTCGAAAAATGGATCAGGAAATGTGGAAGAAAAATACCTTAAACGCTGAATCCCTAAAAAGGGATGATGAGTAAAGTAAAATATCTTGTGGAAAGTAAAATAATAAAAGTGTGCGTAAAATCAATATTTACAGTTAATTATAAGATTAACGGCCAATACGCCGTCTTGCATATCATCGTCATTGCAAAGGAATCCTTTGAGTCGGAGTGTTAGAGGATAGCAGCAAATTACGTTAGAAGATGAAAAAATCAATCCACTTTTCTTAGAAATGTCTTTTGGCATGGCTGATAATTGTAATCTTGCTTCCTTTTTCCGTTCAATTTCCGTCAAATCAGCATAAAGTTTTCAACGCTCGAAGAATTTTTCGTAGGACCCCAATCCTAAAATTGGAAAAAATGTAGCTGTAAATTTCTTCCTTTCCGTGGCGAATTCCTTTAGTTCCTTGATATTCTTTTTCCTGGTATACTTCTTTAACAGTCTCAAGCACTTATGTCTAGGCTGCATTTGGAGAATATACCGTCTGCTGTATTCCTCACGTAACTGTTGTATCTGATTGGATGGCGTATTAAAGGAATCCTTCACTGGGCTGGGGTGCTCTACTGTTCCTTTTCTTACCTTATTCTTCGGTATATCTCGGTCTAACCCTATTTGTCCATTTTATCTTCAGAATCATGTCTCGAAGGCATTTGTTCTTGACTGGTCAGCTTTCCCGATTGCCCAAGTTTCTGATCCGTAGAGTGCCACTGTCGACAAGAATATTTTAAAATACTGTTAAGCTTCCACCATTATAATGTTTTGAAATCTGAGATGAGGTATTTTTCCATGAATTTTGAGGACAATGCAACAGACAAAATTGCTAACTAGAGTTGCAATAGTATGCTCCGAAGAGAGCGCTCTAGTCGGGGCAAAAAAGAAGGCAAACTTTGCATTCGGTGCGCAAATGATAATATGTATTACCTTTTAAAAAGGGATGTCGTGAAATATTTCCGAGTTATGTTGAAATTCAAAAAAATTGGAAAAATATGAAGGCCTAGGTTCTCTGAAAAAGTGGATTATAAAAAGTCGGGCACGGAGCGTGGGCTCTCAGCCGCTTTATGACTGCTATGCTTTTTCTTCCCATGTAATGTTGCTAATGATTCACAAAGAAACGAATGATTATCCTGGCTCCAACATCTCTCCTTCGAGGACGATTATTAGTGTCTGCTTTCTCTCTTCCGCCTACCCACCCTACCGAGATGCGGGCTTCCAACAGGTACCTACTTAAGATGGATAGCGATATTTGGTGGAACTGTATAACTGGACACATAATCACACATACACTAATATTGTATTTTGCACACATTTGTAGTGGCCTAATTCAGGGTCCACTCCATGCACTATTTAATTCTCAAAGGTTTTACAGATAGACATTCGCAAAGACATTCCTTTGACAATGATACAGTATACATACACTGCCGAAACCTGGGTGAGTTCATTAAAACATTTGGGGAACATACAATATTAGTGCGTGTATGATTATATTTCCTATCCATCTTAAGTGGCCGGCAACTTGTTAACTTTTTTATTTTTATATTATGAATGGAATGAGGATTATGTTTTGATCTAAATTATCTGTCCCTTCAATCTACCGAAATCCGTTAACGAATTGCAATTCCGGGTTTCAGTGAATGACTCCATTGTAAGAAGCGATGAGGCTGAAGAATACAGGTAACTTTGAGCACGGTGCGGGCTTAGTTATTCTCTTTTATCCTTTGAGTGGGAGAGTGTTGATGAAAATAAATGATAAGGCCTCCCCCCTTCTCTTATTCACCTTCTGTGGTAAATGATGCTCGCGGAAGAGGAGAGGCGTCGGCTGTGAGAGTGAGTCGTTCACGGAGAAAATGAGGCGTTGAATCCGAGTTAAGATCGTCGGGTGATATGGAGTAGATATGGCGAAACGGGTGGGAAAAGAGAGGAGGGGGTTATTTGTTCCTTGGTGGTAGGAAGCTTAAGTGATGAAGAGATATGGGCAGGGGAAAGGTCGCAGAATGCTTTCCTTGGCGAGAGAGCAAAGGGTAATGGGAGAGTAAGATCATAACTGAGTTTTTTTGATGGCGAGAGTAGTGTGAGAAGTAAGGTATAAGGAGTGAGGGACATGAAGTGGAAGAGATGGCCTTAACAAAGGGTGATTGCGCCTTCGTAATGGCGGAGGAGAAGGAATATGAGGGCGACTATGGAATAAGATTGCTCCCATAACTGAATTAAGGAGAAGACGAGGCCGCGAGAAAAGGTAGTGGACGGAGTCTCGGTCGGGATTATGATCGACAATTAATGCCTTTTTTCGGACTTCGTACGGCGAATGGAACATCATGAAAAGAAAAAAAGTAAGCTAGTCGGTATTCCGCGTTGAGTTGTCGGTTATTTTGTAGTTTCTCCGTTAAAATTTCCTCCTCTAATATTGGAAGGAAAGGCTCATTATGCCAGGAACGATACGCTCATGAGCGTTAATGTTTACAACGGGTCTGTTTTTTTCCGCCTGGCTTATCTTTTACCTTTCATTAGCTGATGAAAATGACAGTTGGCGGAGTATATTTTGCGATTACTGCCGTGTTTTTACTACGAACAAGTACGTACAGGTACTTATAGAATTTTATGCAGATTTTTATTGAATGTTTTGCTTCATATTGAATATTTAACTCAGTTATGCACGATTCTCGTCACTATGCTATTTTCTGAAAGTTATGAGTTGAAAATTTTTCCTCCGAGAATAATATTCTATTAAAAGTTATTGCGTCCTATTACAGTTCTAATATAGATATCATTGCTGCGATTTATGAGCGACATAAAGTACGTCCTCGGTGTTGTGAGATTGGTTGCATTAGGATCATTTTATCGTCCCGCGCAGTGAGAATTTTTACGTATTTTTTCAGGAGAGCTTTGCAAAAAGTATTTCATATGACTACATTGCTTCCTTTTAGCATATTAAATGATAAAGTAAGTGGTTTGGAATATAATAAATATTTGATCATTGCTCAATGCCTTACTTTTTAGATTGCAAGCCAATGTAACCTTATTAGTCCCAACCGATGGTGATGTGAACCCGCCATTTCAAAGAGGATACAAGTATTGTGGGATGAATGGATGATAAATGTGTACTACTTCATACTGTAAAAAGGTACGAGGTTGTGAAGATTTGCTCAAGTACCTAGTGGTATTAGCACTCCGTATGACTTGATCTAAGAGTACAAATGATAAGCATGCCAAGCTTCATCGCATGAAATAAAGTGGGCTGATTAAAAAAAGTAACTAAATTATTTTGTATTTTATCCACCCTTGGACTGGGTAAAGTTAATGGACATTCTTAAGAAAATAGAGGCGTATACGGAGGGATCGGTGACTCATTCGTAAGTGAAGATAGCTAACAGAAAATCGGGATGTGCAAGCATTGGCCCAGGAGCCCAACGTGTATGCTGAGGAGATGGTAAGATAGCCGTCGATGAATTGAAAGTTGGAGTAAAAGCGGGGGCAATGATGTTAAAATCAGTGAGATGTGGGGATGATCAAGTGTTGATAAGCCAGTCAGCGAGGGGGATGCAGGCTCCAGGGGATGCTTTAGGCAAGCGTTGACAGAAGTATGGCGTGAGGGTTAATCACAAGAATACCAAGGTTATGCGAGCTTGGGATATATGCGACTCAAGCTCGCACATTCCAAGCTCGCGAATGTACCCAAGTAATTGGGAAAAACTTAACCAGGTAGAGCAATTTAACTATTTGGGACTTGAATTAGAGTAAATCGAAGACAGAAGTAGGTAATGACATCATAAGAGAATTGCATTAACAAAGGTGGCGTTATTAACGGGGAAGGAGATTATGATAGGATCGTTATGTAAGAGTTTAGAGAAAAGGTTTATGAAGGGTTTCATTCGGAATGTAGCGCTTTACTGCGTGAGAAAATGGAAATTTGGGAATAATGACCAGAAAAGACTGAAGGCGTTCGAGATGTGGGTGTGGCGAAGAATGGAAAAGGTGAAGTGGACGGAGAAGCATGGTGGGTGAGGAGACGGAGCTTCTTGGTGAGATGCAGAGGAGTGGGAAGGTATGGATGGAGCGAATACTTAACGGGGAGAGGATGTTATATACAGTGTAAAAGGGTAGAATGTTGGGTAGGCGAGTGAGAGGAAGGAAGACGAGAGGATTTTTAGATGGAATGAAAGAGACTAGGCCTGATTAAGAATTGAAGAGGGAAGTTCCATGATGGGAGGGAAGACTGCCCTGGATACTTCATAAGTACTCCTTGGAAAACTTATCTTAAAGCGGTAATCGATAGAATAATTTTTTAAATAATAATAAAGACACGCTTGGCAGTTTACCTGCAAATATTAGAGGAAGATTTATTAATTTAAATTAGTATAATTTTTTGCACCCATAGTGCATTATGACGACAGAAAAATAGTAAACCATTAATTGAATGATGAGTTATACTGGGAAAAATGAAAACCTATTATTTTATTCTAGGAATTAATGCTTGATTTTTTTCTGAGATGTTATAAATGTTATTTTTATGAGGTTAATCTCGCTAGAAAGATCGTTATTTTTTCATTTAGATTCCTGATAGCCACGGAAAGCAATCGAGATAATCTATATCCTTTTCTTCTCGATCCTGCCGCTTAGTGAAAGCATAACTGTGAGTATGGTGAAAGTATTTGGGCGTGATTTGATGGTAGAAGAAAATGGAATGATAGGGAAAGGAATATTATGGCGTTCTTTTGTGCGGAAATTGCCCATACTTTGCGGAATGGCTCAACGGAGTTTTTTTGAGTGTATGATGGGTCGGAACAAGAGATGGGGCTGAAGGAATCAGTAGTTAGGCTCTGAGTATTAATGTTTCGGATGCAGGCTAAAGGGAAAAAATTATGATTCTTTTTTTTTCGTTCCGGATGCACAGCTGGGAGAAAAATGGGGATGTAATCGGCATCGGAAGGCCACTGAAAATCTGGGACTCGGCTAAAAAAATGCGCATCAATTATAATATGACAGCAAGGTCAAAGTAGGAGTCAAATCGGACTCTGAAAAGGAGAATTCCTCGTAGTATTGTTTTTTTGGGTGCGTCGACAACTATGGTAATTAGCGCAGGAGGATACGGTCCCCCGACGTATTAGAAAACTGGTGAATAATTACACTGTGGATACATAAGGAAAAAATCCTATTTGACAGACAGTATTAGCTTAATATAGATGTCCCTTACTCTTTCTTTCTACAAGTTGATTGGAATAATTCATGTATGTAAATAATTCGTGTATCATCTCCTGCTTTCATTTAGCAAATTATATCATCATCATCTAGAGCTGGCGCTTCGTAAACCCCTGTTTTTCACTTCATCATCACTGGTTTGGTAGGTTCTTTAATATATCTAAAAAAAGCTCAACTCGGGTTCATAAAATAGTTAAATCGTCAGGTTCATCTATCCTGCACGAATCTCCGTCTTGTGCGACAGTAACGACACAAACGCCGACTTTTATAGAAACGTACTTTGGTGTTACCCCAAGTTTCAAGCACTCGTTTTTGAAGTTTATGTGCTTTCTGTAGCAACTCACTTGATATAAAATGAGATGCATGCATGATAGATGCACCTAACGATGTAACTTTGTTATGAAATCTGGTTCTTGCTTTTTCAAATATATTAGTGAGTCTAACAAGGCTTATTCTTTCATTTTCCAAAATTGGAACACTTCTAATTTGCATGTTTCTCGTAGAAATCACGGATGCACGTAATTTTAATCACTCAGTGGCCGCCTCCACAAAAAATAAAGTAATTTCAACCTCGCCACTTCACTTGCACTCCCTTCCCACACTTTCTTTCGTACTTTTACTCCTTCCGCTCTCACACCCTTCCGTGCTTTATCTCTCGCGAATGTGAAACAAAAAAAAACGCACAAAGGGCACCGCTGTAATGGAATCAATATTTCCAGTTTTCCCCAGGAGATGGAGAGAAGGTGGACCTAAGCGAAGGGGGTGTCGGGAAGGCCCTAGATTTTTGAAGATTGTCTGGTGTGGGATAATGAATTTTCCCCGTGTGTGCGTGTGGAAGGAGCATGGAGGGCTGAAAAGGACGCATGACCACGTGCGTACGTTTTTGGGGGGTGGGTATCCGGAGATGAATGGGCAGAAAGAGAGGCTGATGATGCAGCAAGATATATAAGTGCACGGGCGTCCAGGGGACGAGACGCCGCGCGCGTTGTAGGGTGGGCAGATGGTTTTAGGAGATAGTGCTTGTGGAGGCCGGCAGAACAGCGATCGAATGTCCTAAAAGACCATTTCCTGCGACACAGAGGAAGTGACATGCTTTGCATCCTTGTCAGTGACGTAGGTTTTATAAAAACATATATTTTGCTCGATTCCGGCTTTTTCATCTTCTATTTTCAATTTATAACTCTCAATCATTTTATTTTTCTATAACTGATGGTCCATTCACACCAAAAACTTTTGCAGATGGCACTTGACAATGAAAACAGCTTTGAGTGATACGCTTGAGCAGTCCCCAAAGTTTAATTTATTTCACATTGTATATAGATATTGTTTTAGATTCCAACAACTTTCTTGATTTTTTCATTCATGATTACCATACTATTATGATTTTTTTTAATATTCGTAGAAAGCACTAGACGTTAGAATAAACCTGGTATTATACCGCACCTATGGTACCCGATGTAAGTTCTTTTCAAAGTATTTTTTATCGGAACACAACAGTATACAAGTTTAAGAGTTTTTTTTATTTAAAGCTTTCTTGAAGTGCTTTATAGTTTATGATTTTTTGACAGGATGCAAAATCATAGATAGTACTAAATAAGGAAAATTATCTTCACACTATATCGCTTTTCATTATTAAGAACTACTTTAGGTATAATAACGATGTAGAAATAAAGTGTCTCCGTATTACCTACTCATCGAGCTTCATAATGGGGAGACCGATTTTCAGTTTTGTGAATGTCAGCTAGATATTATAGGTAATTCACAATAATTGACAACTATTTCACCTGTATAGGAGGGAAAATACGCAGCATTTTTCATTTTATTAAATTGGAATAAGGTCAATTAAAATTTATGTTGGCTCCATAAATTTAGTCTCATCATTTTATCATCACACGAACGCTCTTCATCGCATAAACTTGCATTTTGACGCTGAAAGGGCTGAGCAGAAGTATTCCCTGCTTTAATTTTTCTATTTTTCTGTAGTCCCAGCGTTATACCACCATAATCATAGAATAGGATTTGAAAATTTACTGTTTCTTCTTGGGTTTCTTTTGAGGGTAGCAATTGGAATGAAAAAAATAGGTCAATTTTCTGAATTGGTACTGCAATAATGTCCTTTTTGTGGATGATTACGAAGATGAAAACACATAATAGGTTTATACCAGTATGTATTTCTCCTCGGCTCGGTATGTATTCGTCATTTGTGCTTACATCTAATTAATTTCACGTAGGGATGGTGTAGGAAAGCTAGCTAATTGTCATTTGTTGCTTGTGGCAAATTTCTTAGAAAGATCTGGATGTTGGCCGCAAAAACGTGCTCAAATGGAAACCCTACGATGGATAGCAATTTGAATGAAAAAATAGGTCAACTTTCTGAATAGGTACAGCAGGAATATCCCTCTTATTTTTGATTACGAAGATGAAATAACGTAATAGGTATACTCCAGTATAATATTCTCCTAAGCTCGATATGAATTCGTCATTTGTGTTTTTATCTAATTGATTTCACATAGGGATGGTATAGAAAAGCTAGCTAATTGTCATTTGTTACTTGCGTCAAATTGCTTAGAAAAATGTGGATTTTGACCGCAAAAACGCGTTCAAATGGAAACCCTACGTTGGGGGAAGAAATCCCTTCTCATTCTTCTCTTCCAATGGAGGTTTTCATTCATTTTTTCTTCCCAAGAGATGAGGCTCGGGCCCTAATGAATCGTATCAATTCCCTCCCTCTGTTATTGCCGCGGAGAAATTTTTTTACCGTCCTACTCCATCCCTTCAACCTCTTCGGCTTCGGTCTGGCCCCGCCCGTAGTTGGAATAAAAACAATAATCCACGTTCGCTACGTCCTTCTCGCAGAGTTACACTTCTCTCTCATCGAGCCGGCTTTTCCTCATCTCGCTTCGGTTTTACCCTATCTACCGTGCGTTTATGGTACAGTGCGTGGGTGACGCACGCATTTTCGGAGCGGCGGTCAAGAGGATTCAATTTGAGTGTTTTTTTCCCTCGCTTTCTACTCCCATCAATAAGGCCTCGCCCTGCTTTTTACCCGAAACTCATCCCCATTGAACCTTTCCAATTTGCTGAAATAAAACGTGTGAGGTGTTGCTAAGCAATGGATCACTGCGAGATTTCGTGGCGATCGTCTGTGGAGATTTGCAATTATTATGGGATTTGATGCAGGATTGCATGGATACAATGAGTGTTTGAATAAAAAAAACCGCAATGTTCTTGGAATAAAATTTGATGCTTTCTCCGTGAATTATATTGACTAACATTTCTCGGGATTCCCATCGGGTTAAAAACTCCCTTTCTGCGGGCGTTTCGAGCTCCGACTCGGCGCTCATCTTCAGGGCTAATGAAGTACATATGCTGTAATTGCCTTTGAAATTTCAACATCGTCTCCATAATAATAGATAGAAGATATAAGCTTTTCCAAAAGCTCCTCACGTTTGTGCATATGAATGAAAGTTATCCATAATTTAGTAGTCATCTATGGGGATAAAAGGTTATCAATTAAAAAAGAATAGAAGGTATATAATGCAAAAAAGTCATTAAAAACTTTTGAAAGCTGCATGAAAGGGGTATATAAATATAGAAAACGAAATTTAATGCAGTAAATATCGGATTCAGACAGCACATGCACAAAGAATATGCTGCTGATGTAGCCCGTAATAACCTTTAAAATTCACCGTCGCCTCCGCAATAATAGATTGAAGACAACATACTTTTCATTCAACATCCTTCTGAATGATCCCTGAGTCTGAGCTAAAAACATCATTAGAAAAAGGGTTATAACCCGATGGGAATCCGGGAAGAAGTTAACCCACCATCATTCTTGCTATTCTTAGGTTTTATTTAAGGGAATGGGACAAAATGTAAAAAATAATTGTACGTTTGTTATAGGCTCTCGAAAATAAAAAAGGCCAAATAAGCCTAAGAGCTAATTGTTAAGGATGCCTTTCTAAGATATATGATAAATAGGTAAATGGGGTATGCGTAAATTGCTTTAAAATTTAGAAACTCAAATTAAAAACAAACGAATTTTTTATAAGTACCTATATTCTTGGTGGATGTGCTGTTTTCATCAGAGATATATAGCATTAATTGTCATTTTTTATGTTATAAATCCCTTTCTTGGGATAGTCAAAAATTACAATGAGTTTTATTAGGGATGGACGGATCCAGGACTTTTTTCGGAACCGGATTCGGATCGGATCTTTGATTTTTGGAGCCGGACCTCTCGGATCGGATATTTTCGGATCCAAATGCATTTTCAAATTCCTGCTATTAAACGAAATTATTATTCAAGTTTATTCTGGGTACATACAATCTAAGGAATGCTTTTTAGATTTTCATACAAATGTTAATATTTTTATGAAGTAAAAATCATTTCTTTTCGCATGCGACGGCGCATTCGAAGAGAGAATCGGAACTCTTTCCACCCTTAGAAGTTGCATTTACAGAAGCTATTATGTAATTAAAATGTCTTGTCTTCCGCGACTTTGTATCCGATGAAGGGCAATATCCGCGGATATTTGGATGCGAGGTCTCCGATCCGAACATCCCTATTTTTTTTCATTATAACTCTCTATGCCTCACTAGATTAATGAAATTTTATCCCCAGTGATGACTTATTAAGTTGGGTGTTAAATTTCAAGTTATTATTCATAAACGTGTAGACCCTTTGCGTTGAAATTTAAAGCACCTTTATCATATCAGTAATTAGACCTGCTTAGGCATTATTTCTTCAATTTTTATCATTTTATAAGTCTAGTTTGAATTATATTACCTTAAATATAACGTTGGCCAAGCCCACGTTGGTTCCTTTTCTGAATTCCAACAGAGAAGTAATTTTATCATAGATATATATAGACGCTATCCTAGTCTGAAATTCATAGGAAAGTTCAAAATATAACATTTGAACTCAAATTCAAGCTGGAAAGGAGGCTATTTTAACGTGCGTTCTCTGTAAGCGGTGTCTGAAAGTCTTTCATTCTTAAAATCTAGTTCCCCGAAGTTAAACTACTAACTTGCAGCGCCGAGATCAAATTTCTTGCTTACCCCGTGATTCCAAAATTGCTTCTATTTTGTTTTTCCTGGTTAGATATCCATTATTTAGGCTCTCGACTTATTCCCTATGCTCGGAGAGATACCGGGACTTCTTGATTCAAGGAATTAAGAAAGAATCCGTCCAAGTTCAGGTTTTATGGATCAAATGCAAATTTGGTGGCGACGTTGCTTGAAAGTAGCATCCCGCTATCTATTCTGTTTGTGTTCAGTTCCTGCGTAAACAATATTTGAGCCGTGCATCTTATGGAGTTTACTCAGCGTGGGTCAGATTACTAGTTCTAAAGTGAGGAGACGCTGTGCGATTGGTTTGGGATTTTTCAACGCTTAAATTCCGTGAACAGTGAGGTTGATTCCTCTGTATACCACCCTCCCTAAGCATACTTTACCCGAAGGCAGTGATAAACTTGCGTTTAACTTTAATCTCTTGCAAAAGGGTCTTTTCACGACGAAAAAAACCAAACAACATTTTTCTCATATTCATGATTCTGAATGCGAAGGTACTATAAAAAATAGTAGAAAAATATTCCAGATTATTATGAGGGATCTTAAAACTTACAAGAAAAATTCATGTTTGTAAGTGCAGCTATGTGCTAGCACAAAAGTACTTTACATAGAGGTTTATTAAATAGTTCCTGTCAGTAAAGTGCATTAGTTGTGTTGAAATCCTCTAAATAAGAAAACTTCTTGAAATTTATTTTGAATAATCTTGAGTGTCTATACTTGCTTTAAGTTGTCGAAGTGCAAATTTCGTGAATGTTGGAGTTTTTTTGATTCCACAATTATGAGTGGACGTAAGGATTTTACTTTACCTAAAATACATTCGTACATCACATGAATGAGGTAATTAAATTGTTCCTATGACTTAATTGCACTAGTTGTATGAAGTTATCGACATAAATACCTACTCGAAAAAAAATTATGGAATAATCTTGAGTGCGTTTATTTATCTTAAGTAGTCGAAGAGCATATTTCGTGACTGTTTGGGTAAAAATGCACTGAGTCTTAGGTTTTGCATTGATTCAACAGTGATGAGTGGACTTAAGGATTTTACTGTACATAAAGTACATTCGTACTTCACATAAGTGAGGTTAATTAAATTGCTTCTGTGAGTAAATTACATTGGCTTTATCAAAGTCCTCTGCGTGAACAACTGCTAGAAAAGATGATGGAATAATCTTGATAGCCTTTGTTTGCCTTAAGTAGTCAAAGTGCATATTTCGTTAATGATGAGGTAAAAATGTACGGATTCTGAGGTTTCGAATTGATTCAACAATAATGTGTGGACTTAAGGATTTTCTTGGAAATTCAGTGATGAGTTGAATGAAAAGCGGATCGAAAGAATAAGAAGACGAGAGAAGCAACTCTGAATCGCACGTAGAGAGTTGTATGTGCCTCGGTTCTGCAGGCCGACTCTCCCGTGGCGGTAATTAAGCAAACTGGGACGGAGCCGCGTCGAGAGGCCGCCGGCGTACTACTCCACCGAAATAAAAAAATAATAAGATGCCTCCGTAAGGAAAGGGCGGTTGGAATGGGGAAGATATTTCCTTCCGAAGAAGAGACCACATATGTTCTGCTTGCCGGACGCTCTGGGCTACGTCGCACTTTAATTTAGGATTCCTGGTAGTTCGGATAGGTCGTAATATAAGGCACGCGGGCGGGTTAAAGTAATGAAAAACCCCTCGTTTTATATTTATTAGAAATCCAAGCGATGCAGCCAGAAGCAAATCTAAGCTACGGATTACTCTGGTTCCTAATGCAGTTCCTTTTCATCCAGACATATACTCCGTGATAAGAATATATTCTTAAACCTTAATCATATTTTTCTCAATGCAGGCTTACATGATGAAAAAGGCCGATGTTATTGATGAGATTATTTGTTGGGTCACTTCGATAGCAAAGGTCATTTTCTATAGTTTTTCATCACTTCTTATGTAGCGTTCTAGTTTTAATGAATGACATTTTTAGCCATTATGGCCACACCATCTAAGAAAATAGGTGTTTGCTATAAATATTCTCCCACCCCGTTTGTTTTGGTTATATTTTTCGGTTTTCTATATGTTCATTATATTAAGGAGACAAAACATTTTATATTTCTTATAAGTGCTTTTTTTCATCTTCGTCATTTGCCAACAATCCTAAGATTAATTTCACGCAGCCCTCGATTCCGCCATTCTGTCTGCTAGCCTTTTCATTGTGACTTATTTCTTCTTATTTACATCCTTTAAATAAATATCCACCAATAAAATTTTCTTTGACTGTTGTTTTCATCGGGTCATCATGCCTCATAATTCGACCTACCAAGATGTCCAGTCTTCTACTAAAGGTGACCAAAAGACTCATATTTTCCTTCACTCTTCTTTGCAGTTTCTCATTACTTACTCAGTCGTTTTACAATTTATCTTCTTCATTCTTAGCACCACATTTGCTCTAAGATTTCTCGAAAGCCGTCAACATATAACCTTCGGTCCTATAGAAAAACATGCTCCAGATGTAGCATTTGATTGTTTCCTTATTTCTATACTTGTGTTCTCAGTTGTAAGTAGATTCATCTTTTTCTAGATAGCCTCCGCCCATAATCCGATAGAGGCGATACAATCACTACAGGTGAAATGAAGTCCCATCATAACAATTAATTAACATTCCCCGTAGCCCAGTTATTACAACGGGAGATTCTTATGTGAGAGAGTCAGGATCGAGTACCTCGGGAGGTCGTTTTTTCTCGTGTAGCCGTTTTTCTATCTTTTCTAAACTTTGATATTTGAATTATTATACTAATAAAAATATAATTTTTATTTAAACAACATTTAATTAAAAAGAACAAAACTGTTTTTGGTTCCTAGAAATTTACTACAAGTTTAAGAAGAATATTTCAGTTATCATGAATGAAAAAAATTAGTGCGCATGTAAGACTATATGATCCATGGGCCATTAAGTAATAATTTTATAATCTTACATTTGCACCATGTTCTTTACAACAATTGATTTTTGTTATTTGTTATAATATATTATCTTGAGGTCGACCCGCCATCCGTAGCTTAGTGGACGTATTTGGTTTGCTCAACTGGGAGTTAAGCTTAGCCACTTTTTTTTTAGCAATGTTGACAGCAATAGCAATAAACAGAAAAATTGCTATTGCTGTTTAAGAGCTATAGTAGCATTGTAAGTAAATTAAATATGCTAAAGTATCTATCTATAAATTATTATTGGTACATGGCAGTGGAATAGCAATGGATTTGGATGATTTTATGCTGCCTTATCCTGACGACGACGGATGCGTTCATTGGGATGGTATTCGTTTTAGTCCGCCTTGAAAGTCATGGATTTTCCGTTCAGCTTCCCCGCTGTATTGCTCCATTACCGATGTTAATGGATTCTCCCTTAATTCAGTCGTTGAGTAGAGAACGTCGGTCATCATGTGTTTCATTCATTAAAATCTTGCGACTGTTGGAAGCTACAGGAGCTATGCTAGCGATAAAAATATTGGTTAAAACTGGCTCCAATGTTCTCTTTCGCTAACTTTTTAATATAGTCACTGATGATAGAGTTTGAAAAACACAGAGACAGCATTTTTCCGCTTATCGAACGGCGCCTACTTGTCTAGCTGTTCGCGACGAAATATCGACAACGTTCACAATTTTCCAAATGCTTTGATGAAGTAACAAATTCTTGTAGAGCGGGTTGCCGCATCTCAGCTACTCCTCGGACTCGAGCTTCAGACTCACGTAGTCCTTTGTTTTTGACACTTCTAAGAGCGATTCGTTCCCTTGGTAAGCAATTATCCTTGAATGAGTTAATGAATCAAAACTCTTAATAGCTCATGAAAAAAGTTTTTTTTCTTATGTTCAGATTACGATTAAATAACTGATCTATGTAGATGAGTTTATCGTTTTAGAAACTTATTTTTACCATGCATATACCGTATTGTGCTGGACATGGCGGGTGTGGAGGGGCAGCTTTAAGAGGAGACACGAAGAAAACAGAAAGTATGGATGGAGGGGAAGTTGAAAAGAGTGTTAGAGGGTAGAATGTTAGGTATGTGGTGTGCATGTGGGAGTCCAAATGGATGCTGCATGCTGGTAATTGATCACCCCCTGCCAAACACCCTAGAGGTGGCTCGCAGGGTATTATGTAGATGTAGGTAAACGAGGGAGAAGGAGGAAGAGAGTAGGATTTTTAAATAGAATGAAAGGGGTCATACTGCGAATTGACGAGGGAAGTACAAGGAAGGAGAGGCTTATTAAGTACTCCATTGAAAATCTAGCTTAATCAGTAGAATACTTGAAACATTGTAATTTTAATATACCGAATTATTTTAATGGATGGTAAATTCGGGTCTGACGGTGAGTAAATTACTCCATTCAGCTTATATTAAATGCTTTGCCCCCTGTTATACCGAGGAAATAATTTTCAAGTGTGTTTTTGATAATATTTTTTTCTCTCTTTTATCGACGCTCTCTCGTATCGAACAATAATTTTACCCTTGGGACTCTGCCGCTCGTCGTTTATTTCTAACCGTCCTCGATGACCGGTAGCACACCGTGTTCGTTTTGTTGCTCTTGTGCGGACATCATTTTTGTCATGAAAATCCATTTTTTTTATTTCGAAAGGTCATTTGTGAATTTTCTTGTGTATCTACTCGGATAGTTCGTTTTTGTGAGCGAAACGCGAGAACAGCTGCGGAAGGTGTTTTGCAAAGAACATAGGCATAAAAATGCTCGCATGCGTGCGCATAACTTGTAGTAGCCATTGAATGTTCAATTTCATAAAAAATACTCGGCAAATGTTGTTAGCACGTGACGGTACTTTGCAAGGAAATTATTTGGTTGTTGATTCTTTTTTGCCCATAGTTTTATGCTTTTTCCTGTGGACACCAGATCGTTTGCACCCGAGGTTGGTAGCATCCGCAACTGCTGATATTCTCCCAGAAAATGTGGAAGAACCCCCCGAAATTAACCATTGCACTCCACCACAGTGAACCCTTTCCTATAAACATTTAATTCTTTAGAATTTTGGGGGAAAGAAGTATTTGCATCGCCATTTCGCATTACCTAAACTGAATTATACCTATTTCTGTACTTGAAAGAGATATTTTTATGGTATTGAGGTAAGGAAAACATACTCATGTATAAATGCTGAGTCATTTGTTAGGCCGGAGGTACGTGGAGACCCAGAAAGACTTAGATCATTACCTCGCAATTACACTCTATGTAATGGTGAACGATTCAGCCAGTTCAATGGAATTTTTTTATTTGTGTAATGGCCGACCCAATTTAAGTG
The DNA here is from genome assembly GCF_921293095.1 of Ischnura elegans. Lineage (NCBI taxonomy): Eukaryota > Metazoa > Arthropoda > Insecta > Odonata > Coenagrionidae > Ischnura > Ischnura elegans. Next base: position 62,877,799 of record NC_060252.1, read on the forward strand.
GCATTTGCCATTTGAATTGATGTTACAGCTTCCTTTAACACTGATATAGGTGTATTCTTCTCAGAGATGCCCACGTACCATAGCTTTGTACCATGTCTATAGAGTTAAATCCACTTGTAATTTCATTTACCTTTGTCATAAAGCTCTGCGTTTTATCCCATTCCCCTTTAATATCACTAGGATACTAAAAAAAGTTATAATCGTGAAAAAAGTACTTCAAATATTCTTAATACGTTTCATAGTTGTCACCGAGCAATATACTACAGAGTAAGTTCTCATCGTCGAGTAAATTAATCAGACTCCGCAATGCTAGTCTATCTACCATGCAAAGAGAAGTCAATCGACCGTGCTGGGGAGTTGAGGTTTTCTATTGTTCAAATGAAAGTTCTAATGAATTTCGATTTATTCCTGTAGAGATAGCCGTATAATTTTTTCGCTTTTTTTCAATTGAATTACAATGATTAGGTTCACAAAACTTGAACTATATGGTGTGGAAGCAGTTGCGAATGATGAAAAACTATTTTAAACGGAAGAGTTACTCAGAGACAATTTTTTTAAAGTTTCCGATAACTTTCTTGTAAGGGGGGTTTTTGACATGTACTTGAACCAAGCAAAGTGAAGGATGCCGCGGATGAAGCTGATGATCTCTTAGCTTTGTGAACTAGAATCTATACGCTTAAACCTACCGATAATATAAATCGGTGATGGTGCGGGGCCCCATTCATCGGGTAAGCTTGATGATCAGCTTGAGCTCAATTGAAGGTTCATCTATTATCGTACGGAGTGAATGTGCGTCAAATCTCACCAATGTGGCTTCGTTGCGCCCATGGGTCCTCTATATCCTTCCCTCCGAATCAATTCTACTTTCCACATGAGAAAACTTCTATGCCACTAAGCGTCACAAATGGGTTCGCGGCCTGTGTTGCCGATGGAAACCGTAAAGCCGTCTTCCGATACATCAGCCGTGTAGCGATGACGGTCGCACGCGGCTGACCGTGTTGTCTGCGTTTTGCTACCCTGGGCGCAAATTGTCCATGGTTCTTTCTCCAGAATTCAGGATAGACCAACCCTTCTTTTCCAAAAGGGGAAGTTCATCTTCGCCCTCGCAAATCCACATGTTGGGAAAGTACGTACAATTAGACGTCATTTCGAGCGGGACCATACCGCGAAAAGGATGTGGGACGTATCTTTCGTTGTCTCAGAGCAGCACCAATCAATGCATACGCGAAGAGATCCCATGCACTCCGCATTCCTATTTCTTGACGCGAGTAAAGCGGGTTTACATACCTTAATTTTGTCTTTCCCTCTCACAACGATCCCTTTTTTATAGAATACCTTCGCTTAACATTGTATTTTTAAAACATTACTTCATAATAATTCTTATTATTAAAGAAAACATGTATCGTAAGTAATTATATGGTATCCTAATCTCAGGGATTGCATGCGAAATATGCATGGCATTGTGCAAACGGTCACATCTTGTCTTAAGCCCTACATTACACTAATTTTCCGTTAGGTTCTGAGTTTTGCTGTATATTTTCCAGTAATCTAAGCATTAAGGTAAACGAAGTATTTACGTAAGGTAATGAAGTGCCGAATGAAGCCAAATTTAGAATTTAAAAGCGAAGCTGCATTGCTTATTACCCCTGTTGCCATTTTCCAACTTTGAAGCATACCATTCATTGTTAACTTGTTAGTGAAACTACGCTTATGTCCGCGTTATCTTCACAGTCCACCAAAAAATTTGAATACTTTTTTATTAATCTTCTCTCCTGCTCTTTTGAAAATGGTTTTAGAACTACTCTTTTCTTTTTTCTTGGGACTTATCATTTGAGCCTGGCTCTTGTCCAATATTTTACGAGATAAATGTGATATTTGTCTTGGAAGTTTGCAGTCCATCAAAATATTTTAATATTTTCCTATTATTTCCTCTCTATCTTGATAATCTTCTCTATTAATTGGGTTTTGGAACTATTATTTGCTTTTACTTGGGGATTAACGTTTGGCCCAGGCTTCAGTCTAATGCTTTTCGATATAACTGCCTTACAAGTTGGTCTTTCGCCTATCTCTATTGCATTTAAAATAGCATGGTGGAGGATAGCGCAGCCTAGAGGTAGGAGGTTAAGTTTCATTTGATGAGCCTCGTCCTCACTGCAATACCTTTCACCGCGACGACGAAATGAGCTTGCCATATGTGACTCAGAGGAATAATTTCCCAAGGCTTTTAACCGCTAGGATGGTAGATCAATGGTCTCCCGGTGGAGCGACGCAAATGGAAGCATTGCGAATCTAACTGTCAACGCATCCCGGCGATGCCGATGGCGGCAGCAGAGTCCGCGACAATGGAATAGGTGATACGGCAATAGCTCATTAAAACTTGAGTTCATTAAAACTTTCCCCCGGGACTTTGGTCACGATGAGCCAAGGAGACGTGGTCGCAAGTGCTGCGGTTTCTCCTGCCCCAAGGTAGGCTCACCTGACTCGCGTAGTCGCAACCAAATCCACTGGATGCTCATCGTGGGAGTCCAAAGGCTTCTGCATTAGTGGTCGGTTCTTTTTCTTTAAACGACAGCATGCAGTGAGAGCTCAATTCAGATCTCTTGGGCCCTCTCCATCACTTTTCCAATCAATATGTGTAGCGTAATTTTTAACCTTTTTATTAAGACTATGGAATTAACTTTTTTTCTTATTTTCGGTAGGTGCATGAAATTATTATAATCCTGCAACCCAAAGAATTCCAAATAAGTTGCTTGCAACACGTTAGTTCCTTAAAAGCAATCATCGCATTACCGAAACACTTTCAGCGAAGGGTTTATTCAAGGTGCTTTGGATGATTGATTAGAAGTAGTAAAGAAGGCTATAATGGTATATGTTATTTTTAAAGGACTTTATTTTATGTCCCAGCTTCAATATAATTTAATGATTTTGTACCAATTCATCAATATCGTACCCAGTTTTCTAAATTCCTTGTTTTCTAATCCTCCGAAGAGATTATAAATTTTTCCCCTCGTTAAGTTTCAGAATTTAGGTCTTGATTCTGCCTATACAAGCGAATTACGTAGAGGCAGAATTCGGTAATTTAAAAAATGTTATCGTTGTTTGCATTTAAACGGCTTTGGTTTATCTGTCGAAATGATGATCTTTTGATATTTACCGTATCTGATAACGGCGCATCTTGTCACGCACTAATGCACCATAATGAGATAGGCAAAGATTAATCATCTAGGTTAAGAAATTGGTTATTCAAATGCATTCCATTGGTAACTATAGCTTTGATCGAAGGCCAAATTCTATGAGTTAAATCCGAGTAATTGTCGCTTTCACCCTTGTCCATCGCAATGCTTTCCCACCCTATTCACGCTTAAATTCAGGGCTCGGCCCTATCTATCGGCTTATTTGAGTTACGGTTTATCCAGAGTCATTTCCTGCGTGTCATACTGTTTTGCATACCTATCCTTCTCAGCCCCGGCTTAGATCCTTTCAGTATTTGCTTCTCGAATATAATATATCCATAAATAAATTCAGAGCGCTTTTCCAGCAGTCGTTGTTGTTTGTGAGATTTGTTGCCTAAAATCACTTCTACCTGAGTATGATAATTTCCAACCAATTTTTGGAATGTTCTCTTATGAAAATTTGGCCAAATGCTGAAAATGGCTTCTATTGAATATTTCTACTCTAATTCATATGCATTGATCCCAACTTAGCGTTTATGATTGATTTCTTCAGTGAAAAGTATCCCTTCAATTTCATTTTAAGTAAATAAATTTTAATGCATTATATTGCTTTTATGTTAAAAATTAAATTTCTCAATGCTTTTTCTCAAAATTTGACCGAAAATCCAAAATATTTCACGCCGTGTAACTGATTGAAATGTATACCTCACTCTGCCAGCAATATCGCATTCTTCAGTCTGTTTTGTCATTTAAAATTCTAATGCGATATGGAGTAGCAAATATTTCTGTGATCCTCGATTCTAAAAACCCTCCTCATAACTCACTAAATTTGAGAAAAGGCGCCTGTTATCTGTCACTGATTGTAAGGCTTGCCTGCAAGCGAAGATTATTTTGGAATAATTATTTCGAGGCTTTAGTTCCAGACATTATTTCACTCGCTCTTCTTGCGGAAAAAGAGATTATATATTTTTCCCCTCGTAAAGTAAATTTTCTAAATTTAGGTCTTGATTCTGCCTATACAAGAGAATTACGTTGAGGTAGAATTCGGTTATTTATGGCGGAAAGCGTGAAGGAATAATATAAATTTTCGCAGGTGAAAGGGTGAATTAATGCTAAAATCTTTAATTTAAGCTATACCCCTCAAGAAATGAAAGGAAAAATGGATGTCTAGAGGCTTTCTCCAACCCGTCTCTTTAATCCTCCGCTCTAAAAATTCCCGAAAGGGAAAAGATTTCAGGATGGAAATTTCCTCGAGGCTTCGCGTATAAAGCACGGAAAAGAGAAATTGCCAATGTTTGTGGCGAACGAGCGAAGGAGACAGTGTGAGACTTTCGAAGAGAAAGGTACAAATAATCAGCTTGGTAATCAACAGTAGGTGTACGTAAGAGGTACAATGAATACGAAGTTTCATGCCGCATATAATTGGATTTAAGAGCAACAGATCCTCTTCTTATTTAAGCTCAGTCCTTCGGGATTTTTCTCTGGTCTCTTGCCTCATTTTATCCCATAAATCTTCTTGTATTGTGCTTGGTTTAAGGAAAAGGTGACATCGCCTCTTGCTCCTCACTTTGGTTTTGCTGAAGATTGCAGCTAACACCCTTCCTAAACGTTTAAAAAATTGTTTTTCTGTAGCTAGTTTTTAAATGAAATGTTGTATATGTTATTTTCTGACGAATAAATATTGTTATTATAATGCACATTTTAATAACTTATTAGTTGTGCTTGCATATTTAATATTAGTGTTTAGTGTAGTTTTTTATTGTTAACTCAAGGAAAACAAATATATGCAGATGATTTGAAATAATATTTCAAGAATAGTTTGATTTCCGCCTTAATTTCGCCTTATTTTATTCTCAATTTTTTATTGCTCTCTTGTTCCAAATTGTTCATTTTTCTCCTTCATGTCGGCCAGCTATATGTACATTATATTTTTAAAGGATACAGCCCCAGGAAAAGTAATAAATGATGCATTGATTCATATGACCTCCCCATAGTACCATGATCTCAATGTCAGTTGACAAATCCGTCATTTATTAGCAGCAATCAAAAGTTCCTGAAATACTCAAAAGAGGGCTGAAAAGCTGGGAATCGAGAAGAATGGAATCAAAAGAAATTAGTTCCGCGCGTACATGTTGGAGTCAGCCCGGATGAATTTCAACCTAGCTTCGACAGCTCACATGCACGTTGCATAGCAACCAAAATTCCATTCTTTTAAGTCCGATGAACCATCATCACGCAAGAATTTACCTTCAATGTCGGCTGCTGTAGCAGTCGAATCTGATGGTCGATTCTTGAGCGTGAGCAAGTGAGCAAGGGTTTACACTTAGGCTAGAGCGCACCTCAAATATGAGTCTCACGAGATGCACCATTTTCTTGAAAGGGCTCGAGAGTCTTCGCATGGCTGATGTTCGCTCGGATCTCACTCCTTTACTTATACTCCCCTTTGCGCCGCGTCTCAAACCTGCTTAATGTGTTTGCATCCCATTTCGCTATCTCATTCCTGGAAAATTCTTTTCTACGGCGAAACAAGAATCAGAAGCATACGTATCAATCCCGCTGCCGATAAGTAGGTGCCCTGATGTGTTTGTAGAAGTGACTCTTGCCTTTTTTCCCTTTCCTGGTCTCCAACCCCGTATCCAATCCTAATCCACATTCATCGTCCATCGTTCCCTTTTTCTGATAGGATTCCCCGTTCTTTACCGAGCATATATATTAAACTCGGGGCCAAAAAAATCGGCTAGCTTGCGTTGAGGCAAAGCGTGGAATTTTTCGCTTGATTTAAATAAAATATTTTGTGGAATTCAATGTAAAAAATAACAATTCGGAATGAAATATTTTCTTTATATACTTCTTCAGACACTAGGGGATAGAAATTGCACTGTGGATAGAGCCTGGGGCTCCTGAGGTCTTGGATTCAAATCCACAAATAATAGCCTTGTGCTGTGATTTGGCTAAAGAGCAGAAAATGGCCTCAATACCATGGGTGGTTTTGACTTCCATACCACATTTGAAGTTCGAGGTGAGCTCTACCTGCAGCGATCTAAACCAGTCTTATACCTTAAGGGCTGAATCACCGGGTTGGTGCTGAAGTGACGAGTAAATGATTAGTTTTCATCCACTCTCTCAATTCATATTTTGTGCGTATGTAATCACCCATAGTCTGCATACTAAGTAAGCAAACCTCAGAGTATTGCCATCCCCATTCTGAGGGCTGTGTATCACCCTACCAACACAAGGAAGTTACTCCTACACCCTCTCTGTATTCTTCTAAATATTTTACACCAAAATAAACCCACAACATGAATGAAGTCACTCATTACCTGCATACTTCATAAGAAAATCTCAGTGCAATTTCTTTCCCTTGGAGAGAGCTCTGTTTCTCCCTTCCAACGCAAGGAAGCTACTCTTACCCCTCTCTGTATTCTTATTTCCTCTCTAACCCCATGAGCATTCCATCCAACTTGGTTCTTTTCCCCTCCTCGTAGCTGTTTGTTGATTCTGCTGATTTACACTCCCTTGCGCCGCCTTCCCCAACCCAGTCTTCCTCGTCACCTCCAACCCTTGCTGCGACCTCTCGTCCATCCCCTTTTTTACCTCCATTCCCTATATTTCTTCTCCACTCTCGGAAAAACAAGGCGTGAAATGAACGCTCGTGGGATCGCAGGACCTGGTCAGAATAAGGATGGAGATGTATGGTGCTAGTCTGGAGAGTGTGCGAGGATATAAGGGTTTGAAGAATTATCCCTATTCGGTGTCTTGGGGATGCGTTACCCTTTCGCACCTAATGAAGTCCTGTAATTTATTCTTGTGCTGGTGGAAAAATTACCATTGAAATGGACTTGGGAATATGAGCGCCTCGTCAAAAGTGCTTCGTCAGGTAAATTCAGATCGATTGGCTAATCAAGCAATCGTATGACATAAAAAAATAATGTATGTCATAGATTTGACAATTTCAAAATGTGGATAGTGTTTGTTTAATATAGCAATTTTAACTTGATTGTTTTTTAGTAATAGAGTTCATTAAGCTGCGAGACTCAAATTTCTCGGCCAAAATGATTGAACATAGATTGTAATCCATATTTCTTTATCTTACCTACCTAATGTGTTGTTAATAATTGTTATTCAACACACCTGGCGTATCATAGTTTATATTACCTAACCAGCATAAATTGAGATTTATCTTATTAAGTTCCCATGCCACAATGCGAATTATATGCCGGGATATCTTTATACTCCTTGATATATTAGCTTTAAAATAATATAGATTTCCTTACTCAATTTTTTCTAAGACCAGTAATCTGCAACATATTCTTAGCTTTGAGCCGTACGTTGCAATTGGTATAGCTATATGGGGAGCTCATAGTTGTATATTTACGATAGCCTTATACGCTTCCACAATTACTAAAATGAATATGTACCTATCTAAGAAGTAGTTCTACTTACATTATCAGGGGTTAAAATTATTTTACTGTCATATGTTTTGTGTATAGTTATGGAATTATTTCGCGCGAAAATGGAGACGGCACGCCGTAGCGTAGACAGCGGTGAACCTTTTTGAAATCACCTCTAAGAGCATATAAAGTGCGAGAATTCATAAGAGGGAATTAATAATTATAAATTTGGTAGATATCATGTCGTGACTCCAGATTAAGTTTTTTATTGATTTAATGTACTTGAAGTAAATGGTTTGCGAGTATACTTAGTGGAACTGTGACATGACAGAATAAAAAGTAAACTTAGAGGTATTGCTCACATTATTATAAAAATACTCTACCGGTTTCGACCTTTTCAGGTCATTATCCATGAACCTTGACTGTCTTAATACAACAAAGGAGTGCAACAAAGTGAGGAATACAACGAAGTTTACTTTTTATTTTATCTTTATATACTTCTTCCATGACCATTTTTATGCATTTTGGAGGGATTTTGAAGAAACCCTTTCTTTAAAAATGCGGATAGACTTTATTGGAATATACACGCTCGAATGCGACTCGTTGATAGAGGTATTTCTTGCACCACCGGAGATGGTGGAAACCCAAACTCCAATCGCCCGAATTCCCGACCCCTTCTCCGCAGAGACCCAAGCAAGAGGGAAGAGGCAAGCTTCGGACGTGCTAAGGGGGTGATAAGGTGGAGCCGAGAGGGTTGTAAGGGAGTCGGGGTTGTTTGGATTACGAAAAACAAGGGGGGAGGGAGCGAAGACGTTGCTGAAGCCCTTGCTGCGAAAGGGTGGGCAAGGGCGAGAGTTTTGGGGAGGGAAGGCATCGGACCCGTAAAAAAACAAGAGGTTGATCTTGGCCCGAGCAGGTTCTCCTTGGGAAAAAACGTCAGAATGTAATTGCTTCGTCGATTTAAAACTCTCAAGAGGTCGGTTGTTAGGGACTTCCCATCTCTCTCCCGTTCCTACTGCCCTAACTCCCCCTCTCCTATCTTGAGGAAGGAGACCTTCCCATCTTTCTCACGGGCCGAATCCCCTTAGCCCCACGACACGTATTCTCGTGCCCCGCGTGCCACCACCACCACCCATCGCCGATGAGTCCTCTCAGAGCGCATTTCTCTGCTCCTTTGTTTCTTTTTTTCGCGGCTACCAATTCCCTTTATCATTCCGTCCTCTCTCATTCCTTCTCTATCTCATCGTGCCCTTCCTTATTTTACTTCTTTCTTTGATATTTTGCTCATCCGCGCTTCGACATCTTTCGCTATGGCTCATTGGTACTCTTTGTTTGGAGAGTACAATTGGCGTTCGTTTTCAGGGCTGATATTTTTTATGGTAACCTACGATTCACCGATTCTTCGAGCATATTACCTCTCTCGCGGTTTCTTCCTTTTATCCTTTATGAAGCTGCCTCTCTACCTCTCAGCTCGAGTATCTGCTAAATGTCTGCTTTTTTACTTGGGCCTTAGTTAAACCCTCGAGCAGTATACCTCCTGCACTCCTCTTGGAGATGATATCACGTAGGACCCTCGCTTTTATTCCGGGTTTCACATCAGCGAACCCAAGCCTCCGTGTGATTGTATATTTTCTTTGTTTTCAACCAACAGCGACTCAACTGATCATACGTATAAGTCATTGGCTCAGGTATAGAGTTTAAGTCTAAAATGCTTCATTATGTCTCTTATACTAATTAACTGCTACAGATTATATTGATAGTGTGAGGGTATCTTGTTTATAAAAAAATTGGAATCTAAAATGAGAAAAGGGAACAGATTAAAGAAACTATATAATATACAATTACATATAGCTTGTTATCTCGTAAAATTGCCTATATCCCTAAATTTGCGGTGATAACGTAATTATTCATGTGAAATTGTTGCAATAATTTTTAAACGCGAAAGTGATTGAGTATAAAGAATTACCTGTCCTCATCGACCTGTGGACTTCGTTTTTCAATTGTGCAAATAAATTGGCTATCATTAAAATTATTAAAATCCATATAAAAAAATCAAAATGTGACTGCATTTTAGAACCAGAGGGTGGGAAGGCAACACTCAATCCTTTACACCAGCGGTTCCCGAATCTTTTTTTCCTCCCGTACTCCTTTATACGTTTGTATGTATGTAACTAATATTGTACTCCAAAAAATGTAACGTGCCCAATTTATTACATAATTTCACTTCGGGTAGGTGACACTTCTAGTTATAAATAATTGTATTAATAACGACTTTGTTTTAAATACCCCATAAAATGTGTGCATAATTCCTGGTTAAGAGATACATAGCTGTTGGCGTCCAACATTACCGATTGTTTTCGGCGTACCCCCGACCTCAAAGGGGTACGCGTGCCACTGGTTAAGAACCGCTGCACTATTACAGCCTGATCCTCTTGAAAGACCGGTTTCCTTGATATTTTCACTTCTTTCATTTTCATCAGCTATTTCTTAATAATACATTTTATCCGCATATCCGTCCCTACTCTTTGCCATCTGTCTTTCCCTTTTCAGTTTTCCTCTTTCTTTTCCATTCCCTCACACTTTTCCCTTTCGGAAGACTCGTTCTATCCTTTCACTTTCCATCCCGTCGGCCTATTCGTATTCCTCAGTGCCTTCCTAACTCATTCCCTCTGGCCTCTCTCCCTACCTTGTTCTCGCTACTTTCCTTTCCAACTCCGACAACTGCCCGCGTATACATCTTCCTTTCCTTTCTGGACTCCCAAGACTCCGAATCCACTACATGCAGTTGGATCGTGCACCCAAAGCGCCAATTCCGACGAAATCTCTCGTGAGGCTCGGTATTTCTCAATTTATGTGTCTAAACTTTTTCCAGGTTACCATTTCCGCTTTCACAATATGACCCATGAGAAAAAGCGTGGATTATATTCAGTATCTTAGTAAGAATACGTGGACCTTTCGGCCTGATATATCAACGCGTGGATCCTTTTCGGTCAACTCTTACTGACCTCATATTTATGGTATCACACATACTTATACTTCACCCATATTGTCATTACTTTAATTCTGATTGTATTTTTATGTATGGGCATCATAATTATTGCTGTTTTTATGACTTATTTGGCTCGGATTAGAAATTCATGTGACAGGTAACGCAATGTTAAAAGAAGGGTTTTTTGTTGGAAGAAATTAAGAACAAACCGTTATGCTTTTTCACTACAACTTGACTTGTTGTAAACCAGATCAAATAATGACATTCTTTCAATCCCGGCCCTTAAGTCCGAATGGATCTCGTAGTTCACCATAAATGATATCCGATATTTTTATTTCCCTTGATAGATAAAACTATATTCCTTGCTAATGGTTAATTTCTAGAGACCTTTGAGCTTTTTTCAGCTAATGACTATCTTAAGTCAAAATACGCGCTTTGTATACGTTTTGACCATCGTACGCACTTTTTCAGTTATAAATCTATGTCTCTCTGGACAAGGCTTTTCGCTCCAATAATTTACCTAGTTAATACACTACTATGGACTATTTACTGTGAGAGACTAACCATTTTGATCATAATCTGTGTATATTTTTGTTGGTTATTTAGTCACAACTTCGTAATCCGTCAAAATGGAATGTTTTTTTTAATGTCTATTTCATTCTTATTTCCACCGTATTAATTCGACTTGAGAAAAAAGCGAATGCTCAATCTGAGTCTTAGTCATGCGTGGTAAGAGTCCTGGTACAGGAATCGTGGGAAAATTAACGTCATTACAATTGTGAGGGGTATCTTACACCTGCTTAAAATGGTATCTTACAATATTTGTAAATTTTGTATTGTTAATTTAGTTCTGTCGGGCATCAAACCAGTTAAGCAGTTTTTTACTGCCAACGTTATTGTATGAGAGTTCCCCATCGTTATCAGAGCACGGACAGGTGCATGAAATGTTTTCAGAAACTGTTTAACCTGTTGCGAAGTCCGTGAGAATTTCATTTATATGATTGGTCAGGAGAGTCCAAAATCATATGATATACAGTAAACGGTTTCCGTTAACTTGTTTTGGAAACGTAATTCGTCACACAAGTTTCCGTGGCGTTCTTCCTTATTTCCCAGTGTGGAATTGAAACTTATTTCGGCCTAGGGAGAATGACTGGATTTCTCTCTTCAATTCATAATAAGGCCTGCTCCCTTTCATTTTATCTAAAAATCCCATTCTATTCCTTTCTCTCCCTCGTTTAAACAAAATTCTACCCTCTAACACTGTTTTAAACAACCTCTTCCCGCTCATTACTCGCCCCATCCATATCTTCTGGCTCCTCCGTATCTCTCTGAGTAGCTGCCACTCCTCAACCGCCATGTCCAATAGTTCGTCGTCCACCAAGTCCAGCACTTCTTCCACTTCACCTTTTCCATCCTTCTCCTCACCCACATCTCGAATGCCTTCATTCTTCTCTCGTCCTCCTTCCTAATTTTCCACGTCTCCGTCCGCACCTAAAAGTTCCAAAAATTAAAGAAAATATATATTTAAAAAATCCTCCAATCCACGTATGGGATAACTGCTCGTTTTCATCCTTGCAATCTTGAAACTCATTAATGTGAATTCTTCCACCCTCTCGTCAAGCCTAGGTTTTGTAAAGATTTGAATTTTCAATCCTCCAAACCCTTCCTTTCCTCTTCCACCATCTTCACACCAAAAACCCCCTCGTCCTATCCTTCTCAGCGCCCAATGCTTCCCTCGGTGGAGAGAGGGGGCGAGGTCTGGGGGCTTAAAGTTTGAACACGAGGATCCAACAGGTAACTTTTGCTCGAGTAAAATCTTAAATGCGTACGCTCACTCTCTCTTCATGGACGGAAAACGCCCCTCTTCCCCTTTCCTTATTGCCTCTTCCATCTTCCTTACCTCCAACCTCGCACCTCTCTCTCTATATATAAAGTACCCTCCTTCGCGATCCCCTTCCCCTTACTTGCTAGACCGTTCGCTCTCTTTGCTTTGTTCATCCCTCTCTATCTTGCTTGCCCACGTCCCTTTGCCTCCGCCACGGTATAGTACTCATTTTCCGGGTAGAGAACAACAGGCACCTTTCCTTCCTACTCTGCGTTTCTATGATGAGGTGAACTCAAGAGTTTAATTTCATTGTGCGCAACTTCCGATTTTCTCCTTTTGTTCTGGCATTACGCCTCCTATTTTGTGTAATAGTACGAGTACCTACTCAGTGAGTAGATACTCATGCTTTCACTTAATGGCTCCATAATATATGAATATAAGCTCTAGGGCAAAATTGAAACCTGTGGCATGGCTACATACTGCTTTTTTATGTTCATACCGTATTTCATTTTCCCTCAAAACTCCTCAATATACATTTTCAGTGAGCTTTAAAGCTCTCTTTCAGGCATCACTCAATCACGCAAAAGTATAAAGGACAAGTTGGTGGAACGAGTAACTCCTCAAATATAAGTGAATGAAATAAATTTGCTTGTGTTTGTTTTTCAACACAAATTTGTTGCTAGCCATAGTTTAGATCTTGAGAATAGCAGCTGAATTCATTAATTATCAGACAAGTCATGCCGAGTGAAATTAAATATTATTCAATTATTTAGTTTCTTGGTACTATCAATAATGTACCAAAATTACGAAGTAGATGATGACAATAGTGTATGAATATACGGCAGGTATAATCTATGTAGAAAATTTCAGTTCTTCGAATGATTTATTTCATTCCATACGTATTTTGTAAAAGAAGAATGAAAATATAGAATTGGCAAAAATTACAAATAAATAACAAGTTTTTTAAATAATTATTTTCACGTACATAAAATTTTCACTAAAATTTCCGTAAGGTCCCAGTGAATGATGTATTAAAATACGTGAATTGGCATTGCTGGCGGGAATGCTACGATTCAAGAGCTTCATACTGAAAGTAGCGTTTAAGAAGCTCAACTGTCTTTCTGACCAAAATTAAAAGTTGTTGCCATTGCTATATCTCTGTTTTGCATTTTTCTACTCAATAAATTGAGGATCCTAAGACCCTTTATTCGTAAAAGGATCGATATTATTCTTTCAATATTATTTTAAATTCATTTTATATTTACTTGTACTTTTCCTGGTAGTATATTGCTTTCGGTTTGCAGGTGTTTTGTGAGAAAAAATCTTATTATTTATACCTGCACGTAAATACATGATCCTTGTCAACAGAAAAAAAGAAATTGGAAGTCCCTTATTAGATGAAAAATATTTGCTATAGTTCAAAAATGCGTTTAATGTGATTTTTTCCGAACATAATTGCGCTTCAAATCTATCTCCAAACATTTCCCTATGTGTTGTGGATTTAGAAGAGTTTTTTTGGGTTATCATTTTCTTTTTTGGTGCTCCCTGAGAGCTTAATGTTGGAAAATCATTTTCTGTGATAAAAGATACACTACACATATTTTTTAATAATTTTAATGTAAGATTAAATATTCAAATCATTCTATACCAGTTTCCAGGGTCAAAATGTTTTCAGTCATGCTTAAATCCACCTTCCATTGTTAAAAAGAGCGATTTTATATTCAACCATTAATCATTCCGAAGTGGATTATTTCTGCTTTCCCGATTCATCTTTATCTGGATTGAGTCACCGTCGCCTACTTCAGTTGACCATTTGACCCAGATTCCTTTTCCGTAGTTTCCCAAAACTTCTCCTCGGCGTTCCAACCGATAGATCTTCCCGGGCACCACTTCCAGAAAACAATTCAGCATTATTATTTTCCGCTAGCTTTCATGATTTAAGGTCAGGAATCCGGTCATAAATTTGAACCCCCTAATCCTTCCGACCATCAATGATGCGCAAATATCCTGGTCTACCTTTCACGTCCCTCTCATCATCTTCGCCGTCTTGCTACAGAAGGCATTAAAGAGGAGGATGAAGCTTTGATGTTGAAATTCGAAAGTGAAACACTTGAAGTTAAGTAATGGCATTTATTACAGACTTTTGACGATCAATTTTGTTGTGTGCGTAACAAATTGAGGAAGCAAGAGAGGTGATGTTTAGATAAATTTTTTCAATGTTAGAACTTAACAACCCAGCAGCTCGGGTAGGGGCAAATGCAAAAAAATACTAAAAAATTGAGAAAGTATATAGAATTTTATTCAAATTTATTTGCTCTTGATGGAATCGAGGAAAAATAAGTTGAAGTATGTGCAACATTACTAATGAAAGGAGATTTCATGAGATAACAAGCATACTTAGGTATCTATTTTTACGCTTTTGATGGAGTATATTACGGCGTACTCTTGAAACAATACACATACCTTTGAAGGTTTAACCTTACAACATATTTTAATGCATAGATAACTTCATTGGCCTATGCTCTCTTTATTCAAGCCTAATAATGTGGGGAGTACCTTCCTGACAAGTTACTTGAAAGCCACGAAGTATGTATACCTTCAGTAGTATGTTATGTCTCATTATTATCAGAGCAAGAATAACCCCATTTCCTCGCCAATTATAATTGTTACTGTATTCAAATTTACTTATTGGGGCTTTTTCGCATTATAAGATATTAAAAATAAGGGCTATTTCCTTAAATGTAGTTTCCAATACTGGACTAATATTAACTAATCTCTGGGGCTTTAGCATTGACGTCACCTAATCTCATTTGAACCCTTTTTCGCGACCCGTTCTTTGCGGATATCACACCCCTCCATTCTATATTTGGGAATGCCAATGATATCTATTGTACAGTATTATTTACTTCTTACTAATCAAATGCTCTTAATTTTTAATATAATTATCATGGAGGAGCATTATCGATTCCGATCGCTATTTTTATATGTGTAAAGTTGCCTCCCACTTTCCATGAGTTGGTGGCATGGTTACAGTTCTGGTTCATTAACTCGTTCATGAAGGACATTTAAAATAGGGTAGGAAGTGACAAAATTCGCAAGAGTGTAAACAGCAATGAAACAAGCGAGGCCCATGCAGAAGAAAGAGGCGTAGCAGAGAAGCAGCGGCCCGGGCTTTAGGAGCTCGTTACGTCATCAACTTATCGGTGATAGGGTTAAGACAGGCAACTTTTCGTCGTGCAAAGCTCGAGCAGTAGATGAAGGATCGACAATTGGATAAATTCGGGTCTCTTCAATTTACAAATTCTATCACATTTGGCAGTCTTCCGTCAGTTTCCTTCATGTATTTTTTGGTACAACTTCCGGAGAGAAGTTCATACCCGCCTTCGATTTGTATCGGTGTCTCGTCCTTCACATTTCCCAAGAGTTTTAACATCATTATTAAAATGATAACAAATGCATCATTTTAATAATATTACGAACTTCCACCAAATCGTGCCTAACACCATACAAGATAGTTTTAACATCACTTAAATTTCAAATTGTTGGTAGATTTCCTGATCTTACCGGTCGTTACATTAAATACCGATATAACCTATAATACAAATACAATATAAATAAAATCAACTGATTTGGGCGTTACTTGGTGGAACGATGAAATGTTTCACCATGAATAAATAATATGAAATAAATAGAAGCATAAATTACTTATTTTTTTATAATTTCCATTGAGTTAATGACCAGCAGTGAGTCGCGAAACGTTGACCAAGTCTCTTGACGGGCATCACGCGGCTTACACTCATATGTGTAGTTATCATTCCCTTTTGTCTTATATGCATCGCCGCTCAACCATAGCGTTCCTTGGGGATCCTTTCTTCTTTCTTTATTCCTCTCCGGGTTGCATCCTTTGCTGACTCCATCCCTTACGTACACACCCTTCCACTCGCATTCACCTACGCACCCTTATCCATTCAAGGGTCGCTTTCCTTTCACTCTACATCTTATTATCCTCCTTAACCCTGCAGAGAGCAATTATAGGCCCCTTCTCCGTGCTACTTTCCAGAGAAAGGCGAAAGTAGTTATTTTTTGCGCCCTTCCCTTCAATTTCTTTCACCGATCAACTAGTACGTATTTGCATATGCATAAATATCCATTATTCTATCTTAGCTCACCTTTTAGTTCTTTCCTATTTATTAATATATTCTTGTATCACCGGAAACAGCACCATTGGTCTTTTACATCGGAGTTTTTAACTTAATTGAACGATCGTGAACATCCATTCCCTGGACAGGGGCAACCTACCCAGGCGAGACCCGAACCCGGGACTCTTCTGTGGCAGGCAAGAATTGTACCCCGCCGCCACTAGACCTGTGAACTACCTATTCCGGCATCTGCATCTAATTTTTGTGGTCGTGAACGAGACTTGCTTATATGTTCCCGTATTAAATTTTCTGAAATCCATAAACCTCATATCCTCGAAAATGATTTCAAATTGTGTCAACGGGATAGTTCCATCTGATACGGATTTGCAATCTATTAAAAGAATCTAGTATGTGGAAGGGAAAGACAATTTAAAACAAATATATTCCACTCATTTCCACATCCCACCACTTCCAGTCAATCCCACGAACAACTTGAATAATATAACTCGAAAGTTGCCACCCTATTCTCATGAGTTGATGACGTCATAAGAATTCAAATTCATGTACTCGTCCACGAAGAACCTTTCATTGAGGTATTAATCGTTCATAAGTGCGTAAACAACCTTGAATCCTGCCAGGCCCGTGCACAAGGCTGAGGGTTAGCTTTTAAAAACTGTGATACGCTCAACATGTGTTCATCATATTTATCAAATTATATGCGAAAGGTATTACACCGTCTTTTTTCCATCACAAATATCACAATAAGCAGGGTATTCATCGAAGCACGAAGACTTTTTGTCCTCTTCATTTTTCAAACTATCGTAATTGACGATTTAATAAAATTGGAGATGAGTCCATTATTTACTGCGAGAGCAGTGTACTGCAAGACTGTTATTATATATTTTATTATATTACTGTTAATAATTACTGCGAGAGCAGTTTACTGGCTCGAATCCAGTAGAAATTTAAATTCTAGTGATGTGTCCCTTTGAATCGAATTCTTGTGAATACATTCGATCCCTTTGACCGCTCAAGGATATCAAAGAGAAAAATGGTCCTTTTCTTGTGATATCCTCTCAAATGAAGGTACAAAGCGCTCTTCTGCCAACCAAGATGTCGATTGTGTGCACACACGTGTTTGAAGCCAAAAAGTGTCGTTAACCGTTACATGCTGACTTCTGTCACTTTGAGGGACGAGGCTGTCTACAAAAAATTCTGATCGCATACCTCAAACGAGATGGCCGATGGCATTCTGTTTTAATAGAGCTCCCTCTTTGATCAAGAGTGTGCCTATATTCGCCTTATTTTTTGTTATCAGTCATCGTTTACCGGTACTATTCTACAAATACGATGATATATTTGTAATTATTCCGGATTGAGGTGTAATCATGCGTACTCATTCAATTTATTCGTGCCATTCTTTGTCTACTACCTATCTTAAATACTGCGTGTATCACTTTGTCCTCTGTATCACCAAGATTCCTTCTATATGTTCCAAGTCTTTCCTAAGCAAAAAAGCTAATACTTCGTGCTCTTCCAGTGATTATGATAAACTATGCGCAGGTCATTACATTGAGCACTTTGTATTCTTTTATTTAGTAGTCCTCACTTTGTTTGCTTTGCAATCTGGTTGAAGTGCCTATTCTCTTGAAACTCGCAAAATCATTGCTCCCATCCTTGAGCCTGAAGTCGCTCGGTGTGCATTCAAGTTTTAAGTTTTTTTTTTGCACCCCACAAAGACGACGCGCGGTTGTTCCTCATCTTCCTTTCTTCCGACATAAGGCTCCTCCCAATAAAAAAGAAGACAGAATACTCTCAAAAAGAAGAAGAAGGTTTGAAGAGTACCATCCCTAACCCACCTATCGCCTCCAGCCTTCTCTTCCTCTCCCAAAAAGGGGATCTTTGCCGACAGAGGGAATATTTGATAAACGCAAAACAAAACGCGATTGGGGAAAAGCCCTCTGTGGCGGTCGGCCCGACCCATCCTTTTATGCAGGTAACTCACCTCATCCATTCTTTATTTCCGGCCATTTTCTTTTATTGCCCTCAGTTCCCTAGCTAGCTCCATCTTTTTTATGTTAGCTCCTCTTGGCCACCAGTCGTGAACGCGGAAGTTATCATATGTCTTATCTCAGTCGGAGGCTAACTCACAGGAAGGTTAGGTAGGATCAGGTATTCTCTTCCTTAAGTTCTCGCATTCCTTGTATTAAGAGAAAGCCTTTGGTAACAAATGGTTCTGGTGTCAACCTTTTAAGCTATTGAAACTCGCTGTTTCCATAATTTTTAGGTTGAATTGTTTTATAGGCTGCGCGAATTCTCCTCGTACTTCTTTAGAAAAAGGCTGAAGGCCTGAGATACTGAAATTAAAATGCTGTAGAAACGACTTATTATGAGTAGATAAAAATAGAAAACTGGATACGAGGAGCCAGTTTTGACAAATTGAAAGAAGGAAAGGAATGCTTAATGATTTTTTTAGTTAAAAGCGGGTGTGAGGAAGGTGATAAATGCAGTTTGTCTGTATTCGGATTGAAAGTTTGATATTAATGTTGTTCTCATGAGTAATTGTTTCAGGCGTTTCGATTAGTTAATGGTGATTCCGTTGGGTAGAATTTGAAACGGTTCGCTTTGATTTCTTCACTTCTTTATCTATCTCATTCTATGTTTTTCTTTCAAAACCTTCCTTTTAATGTAAAGGTGTAATACTCAGACGGAATTTCGCTCCGAATCCCACCGAGTTTTTTTTGTTATTGGGTTTTGAATTAACTTTTGCATCTTCAGAGTCTGTGACTTATGTCACGTTTAAACTGTTGCGGTTGGTATGCGCTTAGAGCATTTCTTCCGCCTTGCCCATATCTTCGTCCACAAATAGTAAATTTATATAATCGATATGGGAAAAATGCGAGCAGAATTTTATTTTGAACCTGAAATGCGTTCCATGTGACCTTACTTTAACGGGGAGAATACTTTTAACCCATTACAACCTAATATTGCTTCCAAGCAGCATCAAAAATATATAAATTTAAAGTTCTGTTCATGAGATATTTTAACTATGTGTTCATTTGCACTGTCAAGTTTAAGGACGAAATATGTGGCTGCCACAATAATTATGATAGAGTAGAAAAAGTTCACATTTTTAAAATGGGAAGTCTTGAAATTAAATTTCTCTGAGAAGCAGCTCTGGGTTAAATAGGGTTAATAATGAACAAAACAGCTTCCTGATTAATCATAGAGTGATATAATATCCTCGTATTCTTCCCTAACATTTGATCTTCGGTCGATATTTTATGCTATGTATGGCGTTAATTGACATACCGTTGCAGATGATAGCCGTACAGCAGTTTTTTTTAACAAGTGAAAGTGACTTCTTATCAGAATCAGTGGCATCGCGTTATGTGATTGATTTTTTAAATTGAAACAATTGTATCCGTTTTCAACATAAAATTGGCTTTGACGGGCAGATGAATGTTTTTTTTTTTTCGTAATAAAGGGTCCGACTCATATTATTTTCCTTCCGCCTGTTATTACCGGCTCGATTCCTCAACATCGAGTGGAGCGTGTATTTAAATCTCATCGCATTGCCCGAAGCCAAAGCATACAGCACGAGGGAAGTACGGAATGATTTGGCGACCAATGCTTTTATACTCTGGTGGGGTTCGCCCATTTTTGTCACTCAAATAGATGTAAAACTATGGCAATCTCCAGAGTTG
The DNA here is from genome assembly GCF_921293095.1 of Ischnura elegans. Classification (NCBI taxonomy): domain Eukaryota; kingdom Metazoa; phylum Arthropoda; class Insecta; order Odonata; family Coenagrionidae; genus Ischnura; species Ischnura elegans. The sequence continues at coordinate 62,898,023 of NC_060252.1, forward strand.
GTAAAAAAAATATGGCTCATCCAATTCCATACCGCACGTTTTGTTTCATTTATTACGTTTATTAAACCTTCTTAGATAATCAGAAAATAAATTTATTTTGATTTATTGCATGGTAGGTGTTATGTAAACAGCAATAGGCTAGTGGTATCATAGTATAAGCAGTTTCAATGAAAGAATGCTGTCTACAGCAGCATTTTTCATTAAGACCATGCAGCGTAGAAATTATTTAGAAATGAATGAATTCAAATGCTAATTTATTCTGTGTTTATCGATATTAACTTTAACTATTTCCTTTGTCCTTACCGTACCGTTTTACCGTTGTCCTTGTCCCTTTTCTATTCCATGTTCCTATCCCTTTCTTTCCTTACCTGTGAATTTATTTATATATATATATATATATATTTTGACGTCATTCGTGAGAAAAAACCTAAGAGAGGGTTTGTCAGGCATTAATCTAGTCCCATCTGAATCAGCGAATACAAAAATCTTAAGTAAGAGCTTTAACCCGAGTCTTATCTTTTAGTATGGCATTGAGCTAATATCTAAAAATGCAATCAACATTTGAAAATGGCCATGGCTGAGATCTTCAAGGTATCGGATACATTTCAGTGGTTGTCTTTTTATTATAACAAGCAAATTTTCTTAATACTTTTTAATCTTGCTGTATTTGAGTATTCCTGCAGATTTCCCTAAAATCCGCAGGATTCGATAGATTGCAATACCAGGGCCCTGTTCGAGTGAAGTTAGCAAGGTACACGCTCGTCGAAGTAGCAGAAGTTATTATCTAACTCATGTTTTTTGTTTCTCATCGCTCTATGTACGAGGGTCGTTGTATAAGTCCTTAGAATCTGGGAGAAATTGCTTTCTTAGTATGAAAAATTAATGCTGACCGTAAAGCAGAACTTGTGACTAGTCACCCGTTTAAGTTTAGCTGTATCCATCCCATAGTTAAATTTTCATTACTGATTGTATTTAACAACTCTCATTCGTTTTTAAGAATGGATAAAAAGGAGAATCGTGCGGTAATCAAACACTTGTATTTGAAAGGGTTAACGCTGAAAGAAATCAAAGCTGAGTTGCATTGAGTTCATGGCAAGTTTGTTTTTGTGTTTACCACTACTTATGTTGTGTTATTGAATATAAACTAGGCTGTACAGCCTAAAAAAATTAACATTTTTCCGGATGCCCTGTGGAAGTTCCTACCGTCGAAATGATTGACAAATTTCACGATGTGGTTGTATGAGATGGATGAATCAAATTGCGCGATATAGTTAAGGCCACAGGCACATCGCAATGCGCAAATGTTTTAATCTTTCACGGAAATTGGGGTGTGAAAAAAATTTCGGCAGGATCGCTGCCGCGTTTGCTCACAGTGGATAATAAACGCAATCGTGTGGTAAACTCAGAGGCTTGTTTGGCGCTTTTCCTTCGCCATCCTGAGGATTTTCTGCGTCGATACATTACTTTTGATGAAATATAGATTCATCACTAAAGAGACAAAAAAAACCTGTAAAACGATGCAATTTTGAAGATGAGCGTACTCCAAAGCAGGCGAAAAAAGTGAGACGGGTCAGGTCAGGTAACGATATTTCGGGATGCATGCGGAATAATCTACACCGATTACTTGGAAAAGGGAAAAACGATAACAGGCGAGTATTATGCATTGCTAACAATAGAAATCAAGGAAAGCGTCCTTATCTGAAACAGAAAATGCTCTTCCTTCAACAAGACAATGCACGGTCAAAGGTGTATGTCTAAAGAGGAGATCGTCACCCAAAATAATGTTTATTTTAAAGATATCCGGAAAGTATACTTTTAGGACGGCTATAAATAATTGGAAAATTACTTAATAAAGTTTAAAGAGCTGAAAAGATATCATTATGAAAAACAATAAAAACATTGACCCAATATAATTGGCTTTTGTACCTTTTTCGAGACTTATTGAACGACTTTCGTATCAAGCTGCCCCACAACTCCCCAAATAGAAAAGCCATTAGAATGTTCGTCAGGAAATGGTGGTTATGCGGATCCTGTGTTTGGAAGTATGACGTTACTAGTGAAGATGTGTTTTTTGTTTTGCTTTATCTAGGTGCTATGCATTGTGTAATAATGAATTTATTTATTCCATGGTGTTGAAAATCCGTCTTTATACATTGCATCAAGCCAAATAAATATTTAAATTTCTTTGTTTTTTACACTATTTTCTGAACTGCAAACAATTCGTACCATTTATGGTAAACCCAATACGAGATATTGCACCCTTTCGGGTGCAAAATTTCTCTCCTTCTTTGAATTATTTTTTATTAATTAATTTACATTTTGGCGTATGAATTATATAATTAATTATTATCTAGCAGGCAGAAGATCGGAACGAGGTCCCGTGAAATTTTATGTGGCTTGGAGTCAACGTAAGGGATGAAATCTACGTTTCTCGCACTCCGTCATATCAGGCGCCCTTTATAATTGAATTAACTTTCTCTTTTAACGATCTATGTTCGTCTTTTGCCTTTTGTCTCTGAGACCAGATAAAATACATCTATCTGCGTTCGTAATTTCCACATCACAACAGAGAAGAAGAATAGATTTCGACGAAGAGTTCGCAGCTGGGGTAATTACCTTGGACGCATAATTTGAATGTTTTCGGGCACTCTGCTATAAAGCTCTTTCGGGAGGAAACATGACAGAAGTTTTAACCTCTCTAAATTTCAGTTTTTGTGCTGTTGATTTTAATTAAATGCTCGCCTGGTTGGCGATAAATTTCAAACCAAATTATTAATTACACTGCTGTCCTTAATCCAGTGATACGCGCATTACTCGGAATTAGAAGTAATTAATTTGTTAAATCCACCACATTTTGAAATTAATTATCGAAATTCACGGCATTTCTTGCCGCATAAACGCTGGAGGTGATCCATGTGACAAAAAAAACAAACACATTTTTGTTCCTCTGAGTTTTCTAAGTTTTCTTTTTTCATTGCTAATCCGAGTAACAAATGAAGACATAACAACAGGAAATTTTCTCATTTCGATATATATAACTATGCAGATATCCCCGGACGAATTTTTCTAATATTTTAGTAGCTAAATTGCCTCCTCACCACGATGCATATGGGATGTTTTGATGCCCGCTTACCAGTAATTGGTGTTAGTAAAGATACATTGTGTAAAAGCATTTTACTGTCTATATAGACGAGCTTGAAGTTGTAATGTTAATACTGCCGTGATGAGGAAATATGAATTTGATTTTGACCACACCCAAAAATTAAATGTTCCTATATTTAATGAAAATGATAATATTTCTTCCAGGGTAATTGTTTGAATAAAAATAATATTCAAATGCATGGGTGGGTGTTAATTTAGGCACCATTTGAAAAGAACTTTGAGTGCATCAGAGGATGATGCATGTTTCGAATACCCATATTAACCTCTTACTTATCGTTAGTGATTTAAGTGTCAAGTGCTAAATGTGGTATTCGCTGAGATAAGAATTTTTAGCACAAATAGAAAGCCAACGTACTTCATTCCTGGCCTGTACAAATGCTACGAATGTGACGTACACTTGTCCCATTATGGCTCTTATGATCTCACACGTAGTGCTGTTCCCTCAATGGAGGACGTTGACTTCTTGACCTGTCCGATAATAAAAAAGCTCCTTAGGCTGTGCAATCCCATTTCGTAGTGGCATGGTAACTCACAAATGACACCAGGCGAGGGGAGATTGGGGGTTGGGTCTTTGACGAATCATAAATATGGCTGAGCGCCATACCCTTTAATTAAAAGCTTGGGGCGAAAAAGCGGAAGCGTCCTCTGGCATCCTAAACAGCGAATCATCCCACGCGGATTTGCTCAATAAAGAACGGGTCGGGGTGAGGAATGGGCACCGAAGCGGGATGGAAATAGCTACGAAAAAATTAACTTTTATCTTCAGCTATATTCGCTGTCAAAACGATATTTTGTCAACGATTACCGAAGCCCCAACGGTAGAAGCTCTTTCTCTAATTCTGTGGCATCGTCTAATCCATTGACTACTACCTAATCGCGCTCTCATTTTGTAACCCACATCACTTCAAACCTTTTCGATATAACTATCCACAGGGTTCTTCGTGCTACTTCTTCACTAGAAAATCTATTGGCAATCCTAGTTCTGGTCACATTTGTAGATGAAAATTCATAACTCTATTCTTAAAGGAAAGAAAGGATTCTTATCAGTAGCCTTCCAGAAGTTTGTGATGCATATAAAACTGGGTACTAAGCTGTCGTTGGTACTGTTTGTAAGTAGTGGAATTAATGTTTTTTACTCAGCGAGAGATAACCCCTTCCAGGTAATTATACTTGCAGTTTTGGTAGCACCTAAATGTAGCTGAGTGCATGCTAGGGAAAACATATTAACCCCCTACCACACAACCTAAGGTACCTCGTAGGATATCGTATAGATGTGTGTGCGTGAATCTCATCATTGCTCGTCATTTATTTTAATGTTTTTTTACACCTTTCTTTTCGGCCTTTACGATCGTGCTAATCAGGCAAAACCTCCGAGAAGTTTTTATTCTTCTCCTTAAAGGAAGCAAATCGTAAGTGGGACATGACAGTTCAAGCTTGAACCCGTATGATACTGCGGTTTGGGAGGAAATGGTTGAGAATGTTCGGGTCATGGAGTATCGGTTTTATTCATGACGTTTTCTCCCTGGTTTTCCGTCTTAATCTACTGCCTAATAGTTTTGAGATTCCGTGGCGTCGTCTTATATATCGAGCTCTCATTTTGTAGCCCACATCGCATTTCGATGAAATACCCCCTGATCTGTTCGTGCTACTTCGTCATCAGAAATTCTATTATGGAATGCTATTTCTACTAATATTTGTGGACGAGAATTCATAAGTCAATTATTGGAGGAAATAAAGTGTTTGTTATCTGATCAGTCTTCTGGATTCTTCTGGTATTTAGCTATGTACTTGATCCAATCGTCTTATTCTTTCTTTTATTTTTATGCAATGTCTTTATAAAGAATAAATCAGTACAGGCTCATGTGAAACAATATTTAAAAATTGCTAATTATTTGCGAATTTTAGCTAAGGAAACAGGCTCAAGGATCAATGGAATATTAGTTATTTTAATTGATTCTTGAGACAGGTTTGAGAAAAGGTACCTGATTAAAACCGTCACCAGTTCAATTTATGAGGACAACTTCGGCCGTCCCTTTGCTAAAGTACTAAAAAATAAGACTGCACATTTCTACCGTAATTTTATAGCGCACCCGGTTGTTTTTCACTTGACTTGCCCTTAAAAGTCTCTTAAAAATGGTGCATATACGTTGGAACAGTTGCTGCAGTAAAAACCATCTTGGAAAGTACAAAGTCGTATTTTTTCACCAGAACTCAAGGAGAAAGTGGGAGCTCATCCCCTGCCAACCGTACTTGCGCTGGCCTACAGTGCTCTATGTAGACATATTTGAACCGCTTCTAGTCTGCTAACTCTTGATAGATCCTTTCATTCTGCCAACCGAAGGCCACATAAGCTCCGCGCTTTGCATTCCATTCTATCTCCCTCTCTCTCTCCCTGTAGTCTTACGTAAGTAGGCGATCCTGCAAATCTACGGTCCCGTCCCCTTTGCCCTCAACCGCTCCTCGAGCAGGAAATGCAAATGGACGGGGATACACGGGATATCTTCACGGAGGAGACGGGAGTAGCTGCTGGAGGGGCGAATGAGGAAAACGTGGGAGAGGTCGTCTCGAAATCGAGAGAGGGAGGGAATGAGAGACGAACGCGTCGCAGCTAAGGGAGGTTTAAGCCGCAAAAAATATCCGCCTCGAAAGCTTCACCCTTCGCTTCGGTAATTAAAACTTGATTTGTTTGTCGTTTGGCGTGGTGTTTGTATTCATTGCATAAAATGCTGAATCGGCGGTTTTGGTTAGTGGTAGTTTTCTGGGGCCAAAAAATAGCCAGGTATAGTGGACCGAAGCAACGCTCGAGAGCAACCCTTTTTTGACCCTTTTCTCGGGCTCCCAGGGATAAGCCGTGCCCTCGATGGACGGTCGTCACAGCATGAGGTTACCCTTGCCGATATGACCTGTCGTAGTACATTTTTTACTTTACTAATGCCAATACTTAGAGGTAAACAAATACACTTATCATACTCATTGCCGTTGAGCGATTAAATGCGTCTTTTGATTGAGGTTCTACGATGAGAAATAAGGATTTTACGAAAAGTGATCAAATTTACGCCGATGGCCTCCACTGCATTGGCAACGCCGAAATTTTGTACGTGGAGGGGGGAACGCGAAAAGCTCCTTTTTCTCCCCCACTCCAATTTTTAGCTTGTCCACGTGTTCCAGGAATTCTGGTGACGAGGTTTCTCAAAGGTGTTTGGCAGGGTGTGAGTTTTCACCGACCTGCACTACTTCATTTATTCTTCTACATCTGCTAACTCCATGCGAGCAGCCTCTCGGGTCTTTGGCAGGGGGTGACCAATCACCAGCATGCAGCATGTAAAAGAATCCCCACTAGCGCGCTCCCCAATGGAGCAGTGGATAAATAAAAGCATGCAATTTACTTCTACGTAATACCCTGCGAGCCAAATCTAGGGGGTATGGCACGGGGTGATCAATCACCAACATGCAGCATGCAAGAGGACCGCAACATGCACACCGCACGGTCATAGAAATATTACGCATACTTCCAAAATATTCATGCGTATTAATAAAAAAAACTTCTAATGGTTAGTAATTCCTATAGAAAATGAATTCAAGGTAAGAGCTATGGAAAAAGATATGTAATGAGTCATCCTAGCGAGTGTCGCCATTAATCCTATTAATTGAGACAACGCTGCTATCCTTAATAGTACGAGGGAAGAATGACATTTTAAAGCTCTCTGTTTTGCAGTCTATTTCTTTTATTTTCTTCTCGTGACCATATCTACCATAGTACGACGGTAAACGAAGGATATGATTCACGTCGTCCGAAAGAATATCTACTCTGAATTTCCTAAGTAAGTTAACTCTTTAGTTCGATCTACGCTCCTGTAAAAATCCCCATCCTAACTCGTGTAACATACAGAAAAGGCAGCACTTTTTGTCCTAACAACTCATCATAAATCTGTCCGCCCTGCACAGTACTCGATTGATTTCTGCTATTAGTCCTATTTCATTAGCGCTAGCAGCATATTCTAAGTGAGGCCTCACTAAAGTCAGGTAGCTTATTTCTTTCACCTTTTTTGGGCATTTAACGAGAACTCTTTTTTCAAATCCCAGTTTACGGTTAGCTTTCCCTGGTACTTAACGTAGGTATTTACCCCACGAGAGATACCGGATAATGGTAACCCCCAAGTATTTAACGAATTCGGCATTTGATAATGGAATCCCGTCAGCGGTGTAGCTCCTTATTGAAGATATATCCTTTTCCCAAAAATTCATCACCATACACTTTTCAAGATTTAATTCTAACTCCCAAGTACTGCACCAGTCATTTACGGCAACGAGATCCTTTTCTAATGCTAATCTATCGCTATGGTCGTACACTTCTTTGTATACAACTACGTCTTCTGCGAAGAGGCGGATTTTGCTAATGACCACGGTGGTTATATCATTAATGTAAAGAAGGAATAAAAGAGGGCCGATAACACTTCCTTGGGGTACTCCTGACGTAACTTGAATTGTATCCGAGCTAACACCATCCAAAACAACCCTCTGTTCGCGATCGTTTAGGAAATCTTTGATCCAACCAATTACGTGTGTATCTATGCCGTATGCTTCCAACTTTTGAATCAGCTTTAAATGCGGAACCTTATCGAATGCCTTTCTGAAGTCTAAAAATATGGCGTCGACTTGAACATGTCTGTCACCTGCGGCTAAGATATCGTGAACGAAAAGAGCAAGTTGAGTTTTACAAGACCTCTCTTTTCTAAACTCGTGCTGGTCTTTTGCTAACAAATTTTGGCAATCTAAATGGCCCATTATCGAACTGAAAATATTATCTTCCAATATTTTGCAAGAAATGGAAGTGAGTGAAATCGGACGGTAATAGCTAGGCTTTCCCCTATCCCCAACTTAAAATATAGTCGTGACGTTCGCTGTTTTCCAATCTTTAGGGACTGTGTTCTGCTACAGAATTTTCGAACACTATCTTCATGTAAGGCGATATCTCTGATGCTGATTCATTATACACTCGAGCTGGAACGAGATCAGTGCCTGTCGATTTCTTTGGATTAATAGAGGAGAGTTGTTTTTCTAAACCACTGCTTTAAATACAGATAGACGGCAATTGTTCTTGGTAAAGTCGAGGTAGAGGTGTTGATATATTCTTCGTAAAATTAGAGAAGACACTATGGGAAAAGTTATTTAAGGGATAAGCTTTATCTCGATTGTTCGTAACTCTATCGCCACGTTCATTTATGAGTGAAGAGACTGTAGCGCTATTTCTGTGTACCTCCCTTACATATGACCAGAAAGCCTTAGAGTTGTCGTCTAAATATTCGCCCAATATTTTTGTTTTGAATACACTCAACGCCTCCCCAAGTGTTTTCTTCGTCTCTTTTTTCAATTAGATGGCTGTCTCTTGCCTCCACTTCTGAATATGGGCGTTGCATTGGCCATTTTCTAGTCATTAGGTTCATCGTAATGCTCAATGGATTTTCTGAATATTAGCTGCCAGTAGGAGATACATTTTGAGGCTAGTTCTTTACAGACACGAGGGCGACCTCGTCTGGACAAGGTGATCTATAGGAACTGAGCGATTTAAAAAAAAAATCCTCTTCGTGGGCGCTAATGTGAAGAGGCGGAATCTTTCGTATGCAGAGATGGTCAACCGTCTCGGGTGAGTCATAAGAAGACTTGGTGAATTCGCTCTTGAATAAGGAATTTAAATAATTGAATTTTTCGCATATGTTTTGCACATCTCCATTAACGTTTATTTGGTAACATACAGTAGATCATTAACCTTGAACATCCCTAACATAAGGCCAAAATACAATTGGGTTATCCCGCATTTTCCCGCACCCAATTTTTCTTAATTTCAAAAAACGGAGAGTTATTAATAAAACTGAAATCTTACGGCGTATATGATTATATAATTTCCTGGATACAGAACATTGGAGCGTTCGCGTGCAACGAGTAGTAGTAGACGGTGCAGTCTCCGACGAGGCTAGAGTAACTTCTGGTGTCCGTCAAGGTAGTGTCTTAGTCCCAATCCTCTTCCTTCGCTATATCAACGATATTGGTGAAATAGTAGACATTAAACTTCCTCTATTTGCAGACGATGCTGCAGTTTACATGGAAATCCGTTGCAGTAAAGATTGGGATGATTTAAAGAACGACCTTACTGCAGTCCAATCATGTTTCGATGCGTGGATATTAGAGTTATATATGGAAAAAATGCGCAGTAATGAGTTCTGGAGAAAACCCTCCCCGCAACAAAGATATTTCATCCAGGGTACCAAATTTGATACTGTAAACTCCATAAATATTTAGGAGTTAGACACAATAATGATCTATCGTGGAATATTAATATTCGGGGAATAACAGGTCATGATAATCGTAAATTGGGTTTTGTTAAAAGAATACTGGGAAAGTGTGGCGGCAAAGTTAGAGAAATAAGCTACTTCTCCCTCGTTAGACCCATTTGAAATACACCATCAGTGCTGTGATCCTCATGAAACATGCTTAAAAACAGAGTTAGAATGCGTACTAAGAAGAGCTGTCAGGTGCGTGAAAATTCCTTACTGTGGTCTCGTTGTTGTAACTAACCTCTTAGATAAACTCGGATGGGAATCTCTGTCACACCATTGATTAAAAAATAGACTAAACCTTTTAATAAAATCCAGAGCAGTGTCTTTTCTTACGAAGTTAGCTGTATCTTACGAACGCCAATATACTACGGTAGATCAAATCATACGAAAAAATAAGAGAGATAGACTGTAGAACAGACAAATTCAGAATGTACTTTTGCCACGATCGATAAGAGATAATAACGTCAGCGTTAGAACTAACAAATGGATTAAATGACTTGCAGTGTAGCCTAATAGCATAAGTACACCTTAATGCATGTTTCTTCATTTTAATATCATTTATTCCTACTTCAAGAGCGTGTTCACGGAGCCTTCCGAAAACTCACCCGAGACCGATGACAATCCCTGTGTACATAAGATGCCAGCTATTGACATTAGTACGCTCGGAATAGAAAATATATTGAAATCGCTTAGTCCAAATAAATCACCTGGTCCAGACGAAATCCCTGCTCGCGTATATAAAGAACTAGCCTCAGAAATTGCCCCTTACTTGCAGTTAATATTCAGTAAATCCATCAAGCAACACGAAGTACCTAATGACTGGAAAATCGCTAATGTAACGCCAATATTTAAAAGTGGAGACAAGGAACAGCCATCTAATTACAGGCCGATATCTTTAACGTCCATCTCTTGCAAAGTCCTTGAACACATCGTAGTCAGCTCGGTAATGAAACACCTAGACGCGCAAAACTTATTAATGGGAACTCAACATGGATTCAGGAAAAGCAGATCGTGCGAAACTCAGTTAGCGCTTTTCGCCCACGATATTTTAGTCTCCGGGGAAGACAAAATTCCAGTAGACGCGATTTTTCTTGATTTAAAAAAGGCATTTGATAAAGTACCCCACGGAAAGTTAATAGTAAAACTGAAATCTTATGGTCTAGACGAAGATGTCATTTCCTGGATTAGAGAATTTTTGAGTGACCGCGTCGAAAGAGTAGTTTTAGACGGTGCAGTCTCCAATGGGGTTAGAGTCACTTCTGGCGTTCCTCAGGGTAGTGTCATTGGCCCACTCCTATTCCTTCTTTATATAAACGACATTGGCGAAGTAGTGCAGAGTAAGTTACGATTATTTGCAGACGACGCTGTAGTTTACAGAGACATCCGTTCCAGCAAAGATATAAATGAACTAACGAATGACCTGGCTGCTATCCAAGCTTGGTGCGATGCTTTGCAGTTAGAATTAAATTTGGAAAAATGCGTCGTAATGAATTTCTGGAAGAAGAATAACTCCCTACAGCGTAACTATATCATTCGGGGCACCCAATTAAAGGCAGTTGAATCCGTGAAATATCTAGGGGTTAGACTCAATAATGATCTATCGTGGAATAAACACATTCGAGAAATAACCGGTCAAGCTAATCGTAAAATGGGTTTTGTTAAAAGAATATTAGGAAAGTGCGACGACAAAGTGAGAAAAATTAGCTACTTTTCCCTCGTTAGACCACATTTGGAATACGCTGCCAGTGTTTGGGACCCTCATGAAAAAGGCTTAATAACAGAGTTAGAACGCGTGCAAAGAAGAGCTGCCAGGTATGTGAAAGGTCGTTACGATAGTCTTGTTAGTGTAACTGACCTCTTAGATAAACTCGGATGGGAATCTCTGTCGGACCGTAGATTGAAAAATAGACTAAACCTTTTAGATAAATTCAAGAGCAGTGTCTTTTCTGACAAAGTTAACCACATCTTGCGGACGCCAACGTACTACGGAAGAGCAGATCATATATAAATAAAATAAGAGAGATAGATTGCAGAACAGACAGATTCCGAATGTTATTTTTTCCACGATCAATAAGAGATTATAACGGCAGCAAAAGACTCGTAAATAAATTGCATGACTTGTAGTGTAGGCTACTAATCTATGTAAAACTTAATACATGTTTCTGAATTTCTATTCTATATTCTATTTCTAACAGCATATAGTAGTATAGTTTGTTATTATACGGGACGTTTTTTGGACGGTGTGGTGTGCATGTGGGAGTCCAAATGCATGCTGCATGCTGGTGATTGATCACCCCCTGCCAAACACCCTAGAGGTGGCTCGCAGGGTATTAAGTAGATGTAGATGTATAACAAAATATGGTTGCATAATTTTTTAGCATGCATAACGTTTTTTGGGCCGTGTGGTGTGCATGTGGCGGTCCTCTTGCATGCTGCATGTTGGTGATTGATCACCCCGTGCCATACCCCCTAGATTTGGCCCGCAGGGTATTACGTAGAAGTAAATTGCATGCTTTTATTTATCCACTGCTCCATTGGGGAGCGCGCTAGTGGGGATTCTTTTACATGCTGCATGCTGGTGATTGGTCACTCCCTGCCAAAGACCCGAGAGGCTGCTCGCATGGAGTTAGCAGATGTAGAAGAATAAATGAAGTAGTGCAGGTCGGTGAAAACTCACACCCTGCCAAACACCTTTGAGAAACCTCGTCACCAGAATTCCTGGAACACGTGGACAAGCTAAAAATTGGAGTGGGGGAGAAAAAGGAGCTTTTCGCGTTCCCCCCTCCACGTACAAAATTTCGGCGTTGCCAATGCAGTGGAGGCCATCGGCGTAAATTTGATCACTTTTCGTAAAATCCTTATTTCTCATCGTAGAA